>NW_017307403.1:459571-460208 GCF_000935625.1 Nanorana parkeri | reverse complement strand
AACCCAGCAGCATGTAAATAGCAGCTCTGATGCACAGGACGGGCGCGGCTGTAAAACAAAAAGACAGCAGTCCCCAGCAATTACACCCATGGGCATAACAGGGAAGGACTCCTGGGTGTATAAGGTAGGCCCCAGATCCTTAATAGGTTAATATTAGATTTTATAAGGAGTACTGGCTATTGATTTAAAGTCAGCTGTAGGCTTAGAAAATTCCCGGTAGTGCTTCGGACTTGCCAAAGCTTGGTAGGAACTGATTTAAAGTCACCTCATATCTAAGATCTTCAAATTGTAGCTGAAGGATGCTTCTGGAATCTGGCTGAAAGCTTTCCAAATACTATGTACAAACTTGCTGTAGACACTGGTCTTCAATCTAATGTTTACAAACTGCAGCTATGTGGAATAGGCCTAACTGTCAGAATACTTTTCATTTCACTGTCATAAACTGACCGACTGTTTTAGGTGGAGGGGTTGTTTGTTATAAGAAATGCAGAAGGAACAAATGTTTTGGTGCCACAGAAAAAAAAAGCTGATCCGTATTTAGATCTAGTAATGTTTAAGGCAACCATTAAGGGTGAAGTGTTAATAGTTTTAGGTTTTCATTTTGTTTTAATGAAATGTCCTACTTTTTTTTTTTTTT
>NW_017307403.1:452070-456761 GCF_000935625.1 Nanorana parkeri | reverse complement strand
CCCCCCGCTTAGAGAAAAGATGTAAAAGCCCTCCCACCCACTCAAGAACTGTCTATTGGGGGTGCAGGAGAGTTCCAGCTGCCTTTTACCATTAAAAAAAAAAAAGTGGGAAAGCCGAAACAAGCTACATGTGTTTACATTTTAACAAGCACTGTTAAACCAATCTGCATTGAAATAGCAGCTCTGATGCACAGGACGGGCGCGGCTGTAAAACAAAAAGACAGCAGTCCCCAGCAATTACACCCATGGGCATAACAGGGAAGGACTCCTGGGTGTATAAGGTAGGCCCCAGATCCTTAATAGGTTAATATTAGATTTTATAAGGAGTACTGGCTATTGATTTAAAGTCAGCTGTAGGCTTAGAAAATTCCCGGTAGTGCTTCGGACTTGCCAAAGCTTGGTAGGAACTGATTTAAAGTCACCTCATATCTAAGATCTTCAAATTGTAGCTGAAGGATGCTTCTGGAATCTGGCTGAAAGCTTTCCAAATACTATGTACAAACTTGCTGTAGACACTGGTCTTCAATCTAATGTTTACAAACTGCAGCTATGTGGAATAGGCCTAACTGTCAGAATACTTTTCATTTCACTGTCATAAACTGACCGACTGTTTTAGGTGGAGGGGTTGTTTGTTATAAGAAATGCAGAAGGAACAAATGTTTTGGTGCCACAGAAAAAAAAAGCTGATCCGTATTTAGATCTAGTAATGTTTAAGGCAACCATTAAGGGTGAAGTGTTAATAGTTTTAGGTTTTCATTTTGTTTTAATGAAATGTCCTACTTTTTTTTTTTTTTATATATAAAGTTAACATAATGTCTGATGCTAAATGACCCAAGCTTCTGAATTTTTACATTTTCTTCTACTGTGTTAAAAGCCTTGTCTACAAGCACTTCGGTTTGTATGAGAGCAGTGTGTGTACAGCAAGCTATGGGCAGCTTTGAAGCTTTTAAAGAAAACTTCAGTTCCAGTATGGAGATGGTAAACATGGATCTTATTGGGAGTGCTGACTGTCACTTTAAACAAACTGTAGCAGGCTTTCAATATGCTTCAAATAGTGGTGAAGCTTACTAAAGCCTGCCAGAAGCTTGTTTAAAGTGACAGTTGGCAATCCCACTAAGACCAGAGTTTACCATAGCGAAAACTGGAGCAGAATAGCACTTCAAAAAAGCTAGTCTTATACAAGCTGAAGCCCATGTAAATGAGGCCTAAAAGTTTACAAGAATGGAGTATAAAGGCATCCAAAGTGTGAACCGTCTATTTCTTGAAAGTGTAGGATACCTCCTAGTATTAAATCAGCGGTATAGAATTCAGGAGCATTCCAATCCATCAGCAAAGAGCATAATGTTACTTTGTAAGCAGTGGAATAAACAGGCCAATTGCCTTGCATTGACATGGAATTACTGATCCATCCTTTTCTCAGAAGGCTGTATTTAAAGGGTTTTAATTCAACTAATGTATACTTGTTACATTAGGCATATAATGCAAATGCTATGCTAATGTAACTCCAATTGAGACAAATTGGTTATAGTTTACATCAACTAAGTAATTTAGTATATTGATTCATTTAGTATATTGATTCTAGGAGTAAATACTTTAGTTTTACTTGCTCATATTATTGCGGAGCTCTATCTGAATGAGTCATGTGATACCACATGTTAAATTAAGCTGCATGATGCTTTTTTGGTGTCATTGATCTAATTCAGAGGTAGACAACCGTGGCACTCCAACTGTTGTGGTACTACAAGTCCCATGGGGCATTGCAAGACTGACAGCCACAAGTTTGATTCCCAGGGGCAGAGGCTATTATGGGGTTTTGTAGTTTCACCACAGCTG
This sequence comes from Nanorana parkeri, assembly GCF_000935625.1. Taxonomy (NCBI): domain Eukaryota; kingdom Metazoa; phylum Chordata; class Amphibia; order Anura; family Dicroglossidae; genus Nanorana; species Nanorana parkeri. Next base: position 454,928 of record NW_017307403.1, on the reverse strand, counting down.
GCGTGCCGAGGTTGCCTACCCCTGATATAATTCCTTTGGTTGGCACGCACTCAGCAATTTTTAACACAAAAGTAAATTAATAGTTTAAGGCTGACTACCACCAACATGATCACAACTGTTGCTGGTAGTTGACCTTCTGTTTGGTTGTTTTTGTGATTAAAGTTTTTAGTGTTTAAAAATGGGTGAAATGTGTGGCTGGAATGAAGACGAATGTGTACACTGTTATGCCTATTCAGCACAACAATGCAGAGCGCTTCATGATATGAATATTCTAGTAACTTGCTGGGGTTAGACCAATTTTTGTTTGCTAAGGGTTACTGCACTTTTCCATGTCATCGTAAAACCACCACCACCCCTTCTCCAGCAAACCTGAATGGAGATTCCTTTTTTTTTCCCCCCTAATTTGGAAGCCTACGTTGACCATTGCAGAGTGAATATATAATGGTGAATAGAGAGTGGCACAGTTTCAGTTCCCAGTAACCTGTAAACTCAACTCCTCTGATATTTGGGACAAGACATCCTATATCTTAACACTCGGTGATGGTTTGTTGATGCCAAAAGTGTGACATCCTCTTTAAAAGCACATTAGAGTATCATAAGTTATGTTCTATCTACCTTTGCTCACAAGGAATAGATGTATGTATGTGTGTGTGTGTGGTAAAGTGCAGTGTGATAGCTTGAAAAATGCATAAATGTAATTCTGAATGTTGTATATAATGTAGGAATGATTTGTCTAACAATATCCAGTTGACATCATAAGCCCAGCTGTCCATCTGACAAATTGGAGCTGTTGTAGAACAGACGTGGCTTGTTGTCATTTGTGCATGTTTTTACTTTTATTTATTGGGGGAGAGAGGGCGATCATTAAGCTAGACTTTGACCAGAGTGTTAGGTTTATTAAAATGTAGAGCTATAATCTAAACTGACAACATGTAGCAGATTCCTTTTTTCCAAAATCATATAAGCGTTTGGGTAAAGCTGGGGTTTATTAGTAATAATGCGGTTAAGTTGGTCATTTTATTTGATAACTTTCGTGTTTAGGAGACCATTTACATCTTTACAGTGTGGCGGCAGACCATTCAAATGGATGGGCTACCAACATGCCCCAACATGCTAAACAAAAGTACCTGATCCCTATTTTTTGGGGGTCGTGCATTGCCATACGACAAAGGTGCATTGCCTAAGTGTGCTGGGGTGCCATTCAATATGAATATATGTTACGTGTGCTGTGGTGATGCGAGTAAAGATGTAAATGAGCCCTAATGGTCTGTTGAGAGATCAGAAGCTTGAATGTGATCAATTGTATTTTACTTTATATTAATGTTTAAAGTGCATATCAGCATGCAATAACTATGTACAGTTTCTTGTTAAAGCAAAAAAACAGTTAACATATTTCAAATGTTATTTTTTTGTCACTTTTTTTAATATACAACATCCATTTTCTTCTATTTCTAGTGCCCATTTCACACTCCAGTTTTGATTAGACTAGAAATCCTCCTTAGTTTGAAGTGCAAGCTAGAGTCTAGTTTTGCAGGTCTATGTCTTGCATATAAATTAACGCACAGTTTAGAAACCGGCTAATGAAAGAACATCTGATTTGGTTCCTTTTTCTTCTCTGCACTTTTACCTTTACCGTATAAATAGGGGCCTGTCTGAAATGTCAAAGTCAGAATTAGTTGAAAGTAGTATAAAAACTCTTTCTTTTTCAGTAATGAATCCAGATCAAACACGTGTAGATTGTCCAGCAAAGTATTTCTTTATATTTTTGCCCAAGCACTTATAGTCGTCGTGTTTGCAAGCAGCTCTGACTCTCTCAGCACAGCTGCTCTGAACTGCCTGTCCAGTACAAGATCACAAGGCACAGAGCAGTCTCCAGCACCCCTCCATCTACTAAACTGGAAAAAGGAGCAGGGAAGTATCTTGCCTTGCTGTGCTTGTGTGTCAGCTTTGTGTATGGAGATTGACTGACTGCTATCTACAAACGAGTGACTTCATGGTATTTTGTGGGTTGGTAGGATGCACACAGCTTATAGGCACACATAAAGGTGGCCCCATAAGACCCTGCAAGATAAAGGAGCTGCCCTAAAACAGGATATCAGGGCCAGCACTTGGAACAGCTGATTCTGCAGGAAGCTAAAACTTTTAAATACCGAGGAGCAGCATTCATTGGAAGTGATTTTATTCAGCACTTGAAATGGCTTCTAAACCTTTTGACTTTAATATCACTTAAACTACATGGCACATGTGTGGATTTCTTTTTTTTAATCCATGGATCTTAAGAAATGGTGGAGCGCAAACCAATAGAGCATTATTTTCTACTTTTGTATTCAATCCTGCAGTGCAGGCTAGCAAAATGAAACAAATAATGTGCAATATGCAAAAGTGTCATTGAAACCTATGGGGAAAAATCCCTACCATGTTTGGATAGTAATGGGTAACCCTGGCTTTACATGTTTAGGAACAAATTGTATGGGATACCTGTACTTGTAAAGCAGTTGTCCGCTTTGTATCGTCATGATAGCTTTTGCGTTGGATGCTTCAGCAGAACACGAGGAACTCTGACACTGGGCAACCTCGGTAATCTTTTTGGTAGTAGTTTGCAGATGTGGTTAACCACATGGGAAGCTTTTTACAGATGATGCAAGTTGTGTCTACAAATTGTAGCCCTGATACAGCATAGTCTTGTTATCTATGTGTAAATTATTCATTGTCTGCACTGCAGTATGGGTATTTTCCATCAGATTCATTGTACAGGTTGGCCATTTTCCTTTGTACATCTTTATCAGTATGTTGTATAGCTCCAGAAAGTTTGCATCCGTACAATGAAGGTATTCATTATATATACTAGTTAAGTGACA
>NW_017307403.1:436631-452048 GCF_000935625.1 Nanorana parkeri | reverse complement strand
TCATGACTTGTAAGTCTGTACAGATAAATAGATGCCCTTTGCGCTTAATTTGGGACTGTCATTTGCTTCTCTCTAAGGAGTCTGCCCTGTAAAAAAAATGTTTCCAGTGTTTTGGAGGAGGTATGGAAGGATTACAATCCCCATATGGTTTTTTTCCTGTGTCCTGCTAAGGAGAGAGATTTCCTCTCGCTTACCTGCCTTCAATTTGCAACAGGAAGCAAGAAGAAATCTGCACATAGTAAGGGAAAGTAGCAAAGGATTCAAATCCCTATAAGGTTGTTTTTTTTTTCCCGTCTGTGTCCTGCTAGGGAGAGAGAGATTTCCCCATACTTCCCAACACTCAGCAGACAGTATGATTTGGTCAGTTGCAGTCAGTTTAGTAGAATCACAAAAATGTATACTAAGGGGACTATGAATACCAATTACATTTAGTTATCTGCTACACATCAGTTTTGATGAGGTCAATGAACATATTCCTTTTTTTTGTTTGGTCCCATGTTGGTGAAGCGAGACCTAACCTGCAAGTCATTTTTGCATGTTTCCTTCTTTCCAGTCACTGCCTTTCCTGTAAAGTTCTATCCTTTACCCATACCAAGTAAAAACACTGGCTTTCTTTGAAGAATGATACTATTTATTGGCAGAGTGTATATAATAAAGCGTTACCGTTTATGTATATACGATAATTAAATGTGTCTCATTCAAATAAGAATGAAGCCTTTTACTGAACATTTTATGTGTTTGCAATGAGATTTTCAATCTCGTATTGTATAAAGAGGTTTTTTTTTTATTACATTATAGTTTGGGGGTAAATGGGACTAAAATTAGTTCTTTTTTTTCACTGTGAATTTATTTTTTTTGTCTGTGTTTGAGTTGTTGTATCCTTAAAGAAAAAATAAGAACAATAAAAAGATGTTGCTTATTTAAATCTTCTCATGCAGTCCCCTTTTAACAACCTGTGTCCAGGGCATTGACTAGCAGATGGAATAGTGAGTCATCATGGTTGCATATTGTGATGAGGTCTGTATAACTTTGACTGAGAAGGAAGGAGCTACTTGGGACCAATAAAGTGTATTTCTGGCAATATAAAAACAAATGCAGTACATCTTTGAATACATGGAGATTTCTCTGTGCACCTAGACATCCAGCAGTGTCTGTGCATTCAGTCTAAAATTTTTTACCCAAACTATGGTTTGGGTCAGTTTTTGCAGCTAAATGCGTTTAGGGATGCTCCGATACCGAGTATTTGGATGAGTACTCGCCCAAATGCTCCGATACTTGCTTTCAATGCCCGAACTTCCAGTCAGAGGGAGATCTCCCTCTGACTGGCAGTGCCAAAGGAGCATGGAGCTGGATTCCTTTCCTATTAGAAAGCTGGCTTCATGTGTTGCTAAGCAGCCTGGCCTCCTAGCCAGGCGGCACATCATGACTCTCGTCCCAGCTTCTGAATTGGTAAGGAAGCCACGGGATGCCTGCTTCCTAGCCAATCAGGAAGTCGGGAGGCGGTTCATGATGTGCCGCCAGGCTTCCTAGCCAATCAGGAACCCAGTCAGCCTCTGCAGCCCAACTTCCTGATAATTGGGGCACAATGCACTGGTACTCTGTATCGGCGAGTACGGAAAAATAAATATCCGTACTCGACACTGAAAAAACGGTATCGGTGCATCCCTAAACTAAATATGTATAAATGCGACTTAGCCCAGGAACAACTACAACAGGTAAAAGTGATCTGGAAAGTATAACGTTGTTTATACTTACTAGATAACGTCTCTTGTGCTGAAACATAGCTGTCTAGTGTGTATGAGGCCATAGCTGAGTAGGAGTAACTGCTGTTTATGCTGTGCGCTTACAATATAGAACAGGTCAATTCTGATATAAACAAACACACTGGAATGCACACAGGGTTGTCTTGAGGCGGGGATTCATTCCTTCAGCATCCCAGAAGAAAACCAGACGTTTGGTCTGCTTAAAACAGCATGAGAATAATTGTAATTCTTTGACACAAAAATCAAATAGCCCAGCTCCAGAAAAAAAAGTTAGACTTCAACTGAACCTATGTATTATGTTGCTATACAGCCTCTGGGGCTGTAGTGAGGTTTTCAAGGGCTAGAAACATTATACTGGCTGGTGTGAGTGCCAGGCGATGGTCAATCATTACAGATAAGTGTTGGGGGCGGGCAACTCTTTTTGTGTAAAGAGAACTAACCCTTAAAATCTCTACAAATGAAAGCATAAACCTTGGGAAATTACAAAACGGTGGGCCTTTCCCTGCACTGCAAGGGTTAGATGCTTGTTTACCTTAAAAAAAAAAAGCAGTTTTACTTACTTATCCCTTGTTCCCACAGGCTCCTCCTCTCTGATCAGTACCTTGAAGCTGCTTCTCTTCAGCAATACATCTGTCAATCACACTCTGCTGTCATCATGTACAATGCAGGACCAGCAGTAATCTGCATTGTCTTTTCTCCATAGAACTATACCCATCCTTTTGCTTTCCTTGGATATGAAAAAAAAACATTTGATATACTATTGTGGCCATACCTTTTCTATGTTCTAAAGGTATTGAGTTTCTACTTTTATCAAATGGTTCCAGGCCCTTTATAAACACAAAGCATTTTCCCACAACTGTTGAATTCAAATAGATACTAGGCATGGCTGCCTGATGGCTCTCCTCCTGTGTGCATATCAATACTACTGTTATCTCTTTCTTTAAGACAATATGTAAATATTCAGGTATTGAAAATTGAATCTAACTACTATTGTATTAGTATATGGTGCCCACAGATTGGCAAAATTCATACAAGGAGTCTTTCCCAATTGCTTTAAAGGCTGATATTCAATAGGCACGGTTAAACAAATTTGGTGGGACTGCCTCAAAATGAAAAGTTATTGGATCAATGTCTACTAACTTATCTCTACAGTACTGTGCAAAGATATACATAAAAACCCATACAAAGCACTTCTTTACCTAACACCAGTAGAATGTATCAATATTCAGTTCATGTTTACTGTTACTACAGCTAAGCAGACCCTAGAAAAAGCATGGTGGTGTACTAAACCAACAATAGAACATGTTAAACAGCAGAGGGCATGGTATCTGATTAACAAACTGTCCACAATTGAATGACACCGTACCTAAATTTAAAGAACATCTGGTCAAAGATAAATTGACACATACAATAACGGCAACAATGTTCATTAACAGTTATATGAATCCAATGTACAAAAAGATAGATAAATCCACAGTGCTATAACAATTGTATGTGTCCTTCATTCAAGATAAATAATGTTATGAAAAACCCTCAGCAAATGTAATTCCCTATCGTTGCAAATGTGCAAGAAAAAGAAATGCTTCACAACTTCAGTGTTTATCTCCAGTCGGTGCTCCAAAATATGTCTACTCCTCCACCCTAAACACTTCACCGGTGGAAACATACCCACCGATTTGAAAAGACCACTTTAACTAATAAGTAGGTCAAAGAGACCACTTGATGTATTCAACACAGATGTACCACAGGCTTCCATTTGTGTTTAATACATCGCGTGCTCTCTTTGACCTACTTATTAGTTTAAGACATATCAATTCAGTGAGTTTGTGGGGAAATGTTTAACCACTTCCGGGCCGGCCGTAGTAAAAAAACGGCCGGCCAGGAGCTCTTTAGATCTGAGCGTGCGTCTTTAGACGTCCGATAAATGGTATAAAATTAATTTCAGTACAGCGCTGCATGACGGAATAAACGTCAGTCAAAGTACCGCAGCGCTGAATACTGAAAAATGGCCTGGCCAGGAAGGGGGTCTAAACACCGCAGTCTTGAAGTGGTTAAGGAGGGGGAGTAGACACATTTTGGAGCACCGGATGGAGATGGACACTGCAGGTTTCTGAGTTTGTGAAGCATTTTTATCTTGCACTATTTATACTTTTGAGACTACGGAGGGGTTAGAGTCACTGAGGTTTTTTTTTATAACATTATTTATCTTTGACGATGGATATTGTATTATTTTAATGAAGGACACATATTTGTCTTTCACCAATATCTATTGCACAGTGGATTTATCTAACAGTTATTGCGCATTGGATTTGTACAACTTTTAATGCATATTGTTAATGCTGTTTTAGTTTTCAAGCACCATGTTTAACTTTACATGATCCCTTTATATACTTTGTGGTATTTATACAGCAGCTATGTATCATTATATAGAGATGGGTGCACAGTCTATTATAGTTCATATATGTATACTAGGGCTGCAACAACTAATCGACTAAGTCGATTATAATCGATGATGGAAAACGTTGTCAACGTTTTCCATCATCAATTAGTTGGCATTCAATTAGTTGCCCTGCTCGTGGGATTTAAGTCTATTCTTCATGGCGAAACTGCTCCAGCTCATTCAAGTTAGATGGGTTGTGTTTAGGGTTGCCAACTTTTCTTCAAGCGAAATGGGGGGGGGGGGGGGCAGTAGCCCCTATCTTAATTTTGGTTGCCCCTGTCTGCCTGATATGATGTGTCTGAGTTTCAGCTGCCATGAAATCGGGACACAGCATTCCAAACCCGGACTGTCCGGGTGAATCCTGGACAGGTGGCAACCCTAGTTGTGTTGGTTGTACAGCAGTCATCGAGTGACGCCAGTCTCTCAATTGGATTGAGCTCTGAGCTGGGACTAGGATTTAACCCTTGGATCGCTGCCAGGGCCTTTTTTTTTTCCTTTCGTTTTTTGCACCTATGTTATAATCCACATTTTAGGCCTGATAATTACTTTTATATTTTCTGAAAGCCAAGACCCTGCAGAATTAAATGTCAGCAGTTGCAAATTTTGATGTTGCACGATATTAGCGCAACTTATTATTAAACCCCAACATTAAGTGAAAAATGCACTTAAGTTGTTTTCATGGCTACAAAACACAATATAAAACCCATTTTTTTGTAAAATATAAAAGATGAGGTCACAACGAGTAAATAGATAACCAACATGTCCAGGTCCAAAAGACCTCTAGTGTCACCTTTTCACTTTAAATAAGCTATTGAAGTGCAGATCGCAGTTCAATAACTTATTGCTCGGCTTCAGGAACCCAGCAATGACTGCTCTGGGACCGGAAGTGATGCAATCTGCGTCTCTCCCGGTCCCATAGAGCGGGGTGAATGGATGATCGTCGGGAGTCTGTTTAAATAGGCCCGCTGCCAATGATGTACTATGTATGTCAGTGGATGCGAAGGGGTTAAATGTTTCTCTTTAACCAATCCAGTGTAGTTTTAGCAGTATGTTTTAGAGTCATTATCCTGATGAAAGGTGACTCTCCATCCTAATCTCAAATCTGTGGCAGACTAAAACGGGTTTTCTTCAAGCATTACCCTGTATTTAGTGTCATCCATTTTTCCTTGAAGCCTGACCAGTGATAAGTTGTAGTGCCATTCATTTCAAACAGCACCCCAATGAACCTTACCGGCACCGGCATCTTCACACATATGCTTTTCACCTCACAACAATGCACAGAAGGGAACCATCACTATGTTGTGGTGTGCTGCATTGAAAAAAAGGCTCATTGGTTTGCATCGTATCTACCCCTCAGTGTGGCAGCTCTGCTGGTCGACTGTGGTATAACAGGCACTCAACTACATATATGGTGGGATTGCCCCAGGATCGTGCCTTTCTGGCGAGAGATCTGGGCCTGGATCGAAGATATCCTTGGCATTGACCTCCCTTTCCTTCTGGCCCCCTTCCTGCTACACTCTGCACCTCGCCCTTTGACCAAATATAAATCTAGTCCTCTCCCCCATTTACTGAATGCAGCCAAACGTTTGATTCCTCGGCATTGGAAGACGGCAACGGTACCTACGGTGGAGGAGTGGAGCAGGCTGGTATGGGACATCCAGACATCTGAGGAACGGATTGCCACATATAAAGATGATTACGCTAAATATTACAATATATGGGTCACCTGGATCCATTACAGCTCAGAAGGGAGCTCTACTTAGAGATGGTGACATAACCACCTGAAGTGTGGATTGTAGGTCTTTAAGATCTATTAATTGCTCTTGAAGGTACGCTGCGGTTGACCGAATACATATTGAGGGACCTGGCGTGGTGGACATCCAAGCTGATCTACCCATCTTTCTTGGATTCTTTCTCTCTATAGTTTCATACATTGTTTCATACCTGGGCTCTGTCTGTCTTTCTTCCCCCTCTCTCCTTCTGACCCCTTTTCCACACCTTACCCCTCCTTAAACCCACCACCTTCCTCTCCTTTCCCATGGTCTCTCTCCCCTCCCCCTCTTATGGCTGTGCCTACCACTGTGCCTGTTATCAATTACAATATATGGGTCACCTGGATTCATTACAGCTTAGAAGGGAGCTCTACCCCTTACCCCTCCTTAAACCCACCAGCCTCCTCTCCTTTCCCATGGTCTCTCTCCCCTCCCCCTCTTATGGCTGTGCCTACAACTGTGCCTGTTATTAATTACAATATATGGGTCACCTGGATTCATTACAGCTCAGAAGGGAGCTCTACCCCTTACCCCTCCCACGTCCTGTTGTGTCCGCATGACAGGAAGCGAAGGGAAATATCCTCATTGATCAAAAAAACATAATCCAAAAACTGCAACTAAAAAAAAAAGGTTTGGTCTATACATACACCTCTGTATTGTGACACCGAGTATGACATGGCAAGCATGGGCCTATATACAATAATGGGAGCCCCCCCACGTGGCAGTGGCATAGCGAGGAGGGGCAGGTGCTCCCAGGTGCTGGTCTGAAGAACATCCACAGATGGGCATACCCGTCTAAAGGGATGCCCTGGTTGATAAAACATCGGTGACGGCTGGAGGAGAGCTGAATGTATTTCACTGAAACGGATGTTTTATCAAACAGGACATCCCCGGCATCCCTTCAGATGTACATGTGCCTGCCTGGCCCTGGATGTCCTTCCAGTGATCAGGATCAGAAGGGCTGGTGCACACCTAGGTGATAGCTCACAGCACGGCAATCGTGCACGATTCTGCGCGGATTGCCACGCGATTAGGTGTCGCCTAGGTGTGCACCGATCACGCTGTGGGTGGCATTATTTTTTAATGGCAACCCAGTCGCGCCGGGCAGATTGTGCGGTTTAACAAAACAGCACTGGAGAACGAGGTGATTTGAAGGTGGATCAGGAGGGGAAAACATAGGCAAGGGAACAGTTTGTCTAGAGCATTAAACTATGGATTGATTTGTGGGGGGGCGCTAATTAAAGACTTGTTACAAATCAAATCAAATCTCTTCCTAAAGTTAGGCCAAAATGTATTCTGCTAAATGTTTTTGATAAAGCAAATCCCAATAAGTGTATACTAAGCGGTTTCTATGAATTGGTACCAATTATAAGTCTTTTTAAAACATGTTTTTTATCCATATGGTGTCAAACAACAAAGTTGGTATTGCTCAGGGTAAAGGATTGGTTTAGGAATGATATGGCTGGTATACAGTATCTTTTTTTCAAACCTTGGTGTGTCTGCTAAAGTCTGACCCCCCCAGGAAAAAAAAACATCTATGTCCCTGGGGAGCGGGTGAGTTCTGCCGAAAGAGGGCACTTGGCCACTACGAACTTTTCTAATGTGCCTCGGTTCATTACAAAAGCCCTTAGCAATGCAATACCCACACTAATATGACCCCAAACGCAGCATTTCATTCAGGAACATATATGAATTTATTCTAACATATCGCTTTTCCTTCCATGAGACACTCCTGTAAAAGCGGTCCGGATTTTAAATCATGGCCGAGCACAGGCTTCCGCCTACAGTCGCACATTCGGTGACGTCTTAGCACCCAGTGTCCAGTGCGAGCACAGCTACCATGGTGATGGGACGTAGAGCGCTCGGGTGTTTTGCGACGCTTCCGGCTGCAGTGTACGAGTGGCGGTGATTTGGAGTGTGGGGTCGGGCTTGGTGCAGGCCGCAGTCCTCGCCATGGAGGTTCCACTCCCCCCAGAGGGTGAGCGCAAACTTTTTTTTATTCCTCTCTGCTACTTAATAGTCGTAGCCTGTATGACTCAGAATCATAATGAAGGGCTAGTGGATGAATAGAAAGAGCACTGCATGCCATGCTTGACTTCTCTGTTATATAGACCCTTATTAATCTTCATAGTGGGGGCAGGAGTACTAGATTGGAGGTTCTTAGTAATGCTACAAATGGGTACGACCGTGTTTTACATTGTTTATTTGGTCACATGATCGCTCCCATAATAAAAATACCAAAGCCTGCAACCCCGCCACCCACATAATTTCATCCCAGCATCTGTAATGTATTCACACCTAGGCGTTTTAATGTACAAAGGTAAGCACAACAAAATGATCAAGACAAGGAATCCCATTAATTTCTATGGCCCCTGTTAACATCTGAACATTTTGCCACTGGACATTTCCTATTGAAGTCTATGGGACTAAATAGCGCTGTAATCTGGCAAAAAGTAGCTCATGTACTATTTCCCGTGACTGGCATTTTTCTGCTTGAGACAAAATGTTCAGATGTGAACAGGGGCCGTAGAAATGAATGGGATTCCTTGTTTTGAGTGTTTTGTTGTGCTTAGCTTTGTGCAACAAGATGCCTAGATGTGAATGGGCACTAAGTGGTGTACTCTTTTAAAATGGAACACAAAAGTCTCCCACTGCATTAAACTCAAGGACTATGACTGGGATGCCATACTCTGCAGCATGTTGCCTGTTAGACCTTAAGGCCCCGTTCCCACTGCGCGATATCGCGTTCAAGCTTGCATTGAGCAAGCTTGAATCACGGCTAAATCCGCTCCAGAAAGGGTCCTGCTGTAGCGACACACGACCCGCGACAGCAGGACCCTTTGCCCCATTGAAATGCAGTGGAGCGCGATATCGCGCGGTAATTTGCTCAATGTGAACGGGGCTTTAAAGTTGAACCAAAAGCATTTTATCTGCGATTTGGATGGAGTCGTGAGGAGGTAAAGCTACTGGTGTTTTTTTTTTTATTGCTGTCTGGGTCCCCATTGTGTAGATGTATGCTCTATAATTTTACTGGTGGCTAGGGATGAGCTCAAGTTCGGTCCAAACAAGGGAGTGCCATGAGCACTTTCACCCAATCAGCTGTGGGGTGGGCATTCCCTGCCCTGAAGCTGTATGTAAACAAAGGGGTGGAATGCATGTGCTGACATCATTTACCTTATATGGCCACATAGCCATATTAGGTAATTGTCTTTTTTACCAAATCTAGGCATGTAGTTGTATAAGGTCAATAACATCACTGCATCCCTCCCCTCTCCTTACATTCGGCTGCGAGCAGGATATTCCCTGCAACTGATTGGGCAGCACGGAATGAGCTTACTTCCGGGTTTACAGGAGGTCCTGGTGACTAGTGTCATTGGGAATCAAAGTGAGGGTAGATCCAACATTTTTAGTTATCGGTCTTCCAATGTGGACAACTGGTTTAAAGGGAAACATTTTTAAGAAGCACTTTGGGCAAAGTTTTGTTTTTTTAACCCTTGTAGTGGGGCTACCCACTGTAAGGTTTAACTGCTTGTTTTTGTCTATGTATAAAAATAACAGTTATACTCACCCAAGCCTCCAAGCTGGCTTGTTCTTAGACCATTTGCTGTAGGGGTTTAAGGATCCTGGTGTCATCACATTCTATACACAATGTATATGATGTGAGGATGCTGAGGGATATACCATCACTGCAGCAGAGAAGGACAGAGGCTGGGGGGGGTTAACTCCACTGCAAGGGTTAATAAAAGTTTGGCCCAGAGTTCTTTAAACATTTACTTGCTGTTAAAGATACATGTATAGGATCCAAACTGCACCAAGCCAGTTTGTGGATACTAGATATGCGCAAATAGTGTCCAGTCCAGGAGTTCATTTTTGTAGTCTTGTTGAATTCGGTATCTTTTGTCTTTCTTTCCTGCATCAAGGCTTCCTTGAGATGAAATAAAACGCACACACACACACACACACACACACACACACACACACACACTTGCAGTGCGCTTTTGAATGACTGATGCACCAGATTGTGATGACAGGTGTGATGATTTTTTTTTTTCCGGTAACAGACCAGGAGCTTCGGAATGTCATTGACAAACTAGCACAATTTGTGGCCAGAAATGGACCCGAATTTGAGAACATGACGATGGGGAAGCAGAAAGAAAACCCTAAGTTCTCTTTCCTGTTCGGAGGAGAATTCTTCAACTACTACAAGTATAAACTTGCCATGGAGCAGCAGCAACGTATGTGAAACTTTTCATAACCTTAATCCTTTATTTCCTGCAGCAACATTTCTGTCACTTACTCAAGAACTGTCATTTCATGCACATGTATTAATTGATACTTTGCTTAGATGACACGCATGTTTATAGAAAAAAAGAAAAAGCGACCAATGTGCTTATTCTACAACGTGCTGTCATTTGACTAATAAAAAGAAAAGCTCTGCTCCTTTATCTAGCTGCAACCATTGGATCCTTATATTAAAGTAGAATTAAAGCACCCTTTTTTTTGGCATATTTCTACTCCTAGTAAGCGGTAGATGTATGCCCCAACATCAAAAAAAAAAAAGTTGGTAAATATCAACTAACTTACCTGTGTCATCGCCGCTTGCTCCTGGCTGCAGAAGTCCCTGTCGGCTTTACAATCGAAACGATTCTGGCGGCTCAGCTGCCGCTAGATCGCTTCTACGGGCCAGTAAAAGCCCGACACCCCCACCATGTTTCCCTCTGCCCTTCTATGGGCCTTAGTGCTCGGCTCCTGAAGCCCAGCACTAAGCTATTGAACTGCGATCTGCACTTCAATAGCTTTTTTAAAGTGAAAAGGTGACACAGGGTCTTTTGGACCCCCAGTATCACCTTAAAGAGGGCCTGTCACTGCTAATATGCTATCACATGGGGGCTTGTAATCCCCCCTATGCCATAGCAATTAAACACTTGCTGACTGGGGTGTTTACACCCCCTTCCTGTCCAAGCTTTTTTTCAGTATTCAGCGCTGCGGTACTTTGACTGATATTTATTCCGTCATGCAACGCTGTACTGAAATTAATTTTATGTAATTTTTTCCCCAGTCATCTTCCAGGACAGCCAATGGGAGAGAGAGGGCTCCACCCACCTGAAAATGGAAACCCATCATCCACATTAGATAAAAAGACACTCCTACAAACCTACCTCAGTTCTTTTGTGTTTCCTTCGGCCGAACAGGAGCATCTTAATGTCTGTTGTTTTACTTCAGGCCATCTTGCAAGTTGCAGGGGCCTCCCATGCTATGCGGTCTCAGAACCAGGGACAGTGGATCCTGGAGATTGGCATAGGTGGGCTTCCAGATCGGACCCCCCCACCCAATTATAGGCCAGGGTTTCCTTCCACATTTGAAGGGTCGGCAACCATCCTCCAAGGCGTGAATGACTCCAGATGAAAATCCTCCTGTGTGTGTCTCAAAATAACATGTGTTATTGTCCTGCTTCCCTGCAAGGGGGTCCACCTCCCAATTAGTGGCTCCACTGCACTGACTCAGTGTGCCCCTGTGTTGCTTCACTCCCTTTTCCCACACTGGGGGCCCAAGGATCGCCCGATGGTTGGCCAGGTACCCCTGTGGTGTCGGGGGTTCCCCACAAAGGTTGTACTGGGGTCCCGCCTTCCGGACATGCCTGCTGAGGTGGGATTGGAAGGGGAGTCACCACTACTGGAAAGGTGGCACAGGTATTAGAATTCTTACAAGGACTAGATAGGAACCTTGCTTGCAGCACCCTGAAGGTACAGGTGTCGGCACTGTCCAATTTTTTAGATGTCAGGCTTGCAGAGGTACCCCTTGTTCGAAGATTCCCGAAGGCGGCAGGGAGATTGAGGTCCCTAAAGGTTAAAAGTTTTTCCGTATGGGACCTGTCCGTAGTGCTTCGGGGGCTCCTCGGACCACCTTTTCGAGCCGCTTAGACTGTTCATCAGGGCACTCACTTTAAAAGTAGCGCTCCTGGTAGCTCTAGTGTCTGCCAGGAGAGTCAGTGAAATTCATGCTTTTTCCATGCGGGAGACCTATTGCACGATCTTGTCAGACAGAATGCTGCGACCTGTTCCAGCCTGCTTACTGAAGGTAGCCTCTACATTTCATAGGACACGGGGATTGTTATACCTTCCTTTTCAACTAATCCAAGTGACGGCACGGAAAGGGGATGGCAGGGCATCGATGTGAGACGATGCATGCTGGAGTATCTGTCCAAGACTAGTGACTGGAGGAGGTCGAGTAACCTTTTTGTCTTGTTCCAGGGACCAAAGAAAGGCAGTAGGGCATCCAAAAGCAATATAGCTAGTTGGATTAGGGTTGCCATTTCCGAGACCTACCAATCTCAGGGTAAACAGTTACCTGAACGTTGCACGGTGAGCTTGGGCTACCTCTTGGGTGGAATGTGCAGGGGCAACACCAGATCAGATCTGCAGAGTAGCCACTTGGTCCAGCTTCCAAACATTCGTCAGACACTAAAGGCTTGATCTGCTGGCTCATTAGGACCAAGCATTTGGCAGGAGGTAAACAGTGGTCCCACCCTAAGTGAGTGAGCATGGTTCTCGCTAATCCTCTGGCTGTCCTGGAAGATGACTGGGGAAAACATGAGTTAGTTACCTGGTAACTCTGTTTTCAGGAGTCTTCCAGGACAGCAAGTTCCCTCCTGATGTAAAAAATTGAGGGGGTGCTAGACCCCGAGGGGTCAGGCGACATGAGCATTAGAAAGATGGAGAAGGTGTTGCGTGACTACTCATGTGACGGCCTTCGGTCTTTAAAATTACTGAGTTGGGTTTGTAGGAGTGTCTTTTTATCTAATGTGGATGATGTGTTTCCTGTTTCAGGTGGGCGGAGCCCTCTCTCTCCCATTGGCTGTCCTGGAAGATTCCTGGAAACAGAGTTACCAGGTAACTAACTCATGTTTTTGGGGACAGATAGAGCTTTCTTTTGGTGGTATTTAATCACCACTGGGGGGTTTTATTTTTTACTATATAAGGAAAATGTTGATTATAACGTGTGCAATAAAGGCATTGGCAGTGAAAGGGTCCTTAAGGGGTTAATGTACACAGAATGAGAGAATAACATGGATACCTAAAGCTTATCTTTTTAGGAGCAAATTCATTGTCTTGCTGTCTCCTGTGTCAGTGCATTAAGCCACTGACTGGAGACAAGCCTGCAGCCTGTGAGGTCAGAACTCCTGATTTGCATTATGATTTTAGGTTATTGATGTAATATTTTTAATCCAGGGGAAGAACATGACAGCCAGGCAACTAGCATTTTTAGGAAGGGGGTCAGCAGTAGCCCTTGTATTCGATCAATTTAATCGAATACAATTTTTTAAAAATACCATCCTTAATTTTGAGGAACTATGAGGTGCAGGGATCCCCTCTCCGATCCTCCAGCGCTGACTGGCGGAACGGACGAGGGCGGGTACTGATGGCTCTGCCTCTAGATAGCTGGGTGGATCCAGACAGTAATGTTGGGATCTGTCCCAGCTGTGGCAGTCTCGGTATACCGCGAGCTGTAGGTAGCGATATACTGAGCTTTGGGTCACGGGAGAACGCTAGTTTGTGTCCTCCCATTACCCTTAGGAGAACTATGGGGAAAAACACTGACCCCATAGTTCTCCTTTTAAAATAAAATACACAAATGCAGTGTTACAAACATAAAGAATAAAACTGCATGCAAAACTTTTTGCGATACCGTGCGGGCAATCACACTGTGGGTGGGAGGCAGGTTTTGGGGTGCCATTGAAATGAAAAAGGCACTACAACGCACCTCCCGCAGCAGAATTTGTCCGGCCAAAACCGGAAATTACTTTTTTTTTTCACCCCACCTTTTCTATTTTATTTTAATTTATTTTCTTAATTGTTTTGTAAGCACATGGCGCTCGAATGGCTTCAGCCCGGGAATGACAGCTGGCGGTGGCAAGATTCCGCAGGCAGCAGCTGAATGTAAATACAGCAGGTAGTGGGCTGGTGCATTAGCCAGCCTGCTATTGGCCATTTCAAATTGCAATAGCCAAAAGCAGATCGGCTATTGCATCCGCCCACTGTTTGCTGTGCCCTCCCAGCATACAGGAGAGAGCTAGGGGATCCAACCAACTAATCGATAATGAAAATAGTTGAGATAGTTGGTTGCAGCCTTAGTATACACATGTTTACATGCATTTAGCCACTTTAGAGCTTCTGACTGGATCATGGGAGCACCAGATTCTGTAGTCTCTAAATAAAAAGGGGAATCTGTCTTTTCTAGATGTAATGGGCACATCGCAGCTCAGAATTGAAATGTCTGTTTGCTTTTTCTTTTGTATCCAGTGCTTTGCAAGCAAGCCCAGGACATAGAGCCCAGTCCTCAGATCACTATTCCCCCTCCAGCATTGCCTCTACCCCCTACTCTGGTTCCACCTCCGCAAGGTGCACCTTCTATAGAGGACCTTATACAACAAAGCCAGTGGAATTTGCAACAGCAAGAACAGCAGCTGCTCACAATGAGACAGGTATCAATATAGCCTTTTTTTGCCCATATAATAACGAATTGTTACAGCATGTCAGGACTAGAAAATGAATAACATAAATGAACAGTAAAAGTATGTCAATTTGAGACCTCTGAACATTTCCTGTGTCTCAGGAGCAAGTCACGGCTGCAGTGGCACATGCTGCTGAACAACAGTTGCAGAAATTGCGTGAAGAATCGCATCTGGACACGACTGAGTTTGATAACTTGCTGCAACCAATCATTGACACGTGTACCAAGGATGCCATATCGGTAAGTTATCCTCTTTTCTCATTGCTTGTTGGCGACCTCAAAAACTAAAGGTTTCTCCTCCACTTTACAAATAAAGCTTTCACAAAAATGCTGACAATAACGCCACCATTTCTAATGGAACCTGTTGTGACGGTGGACTTGCTCAGATGGTAACTCTGGCAGGAGGCAACGTACAATAAAGCCTCTTTAACCAGTTGACATCCGCGGTGTTAAACCCCCTTCCCATCCAGGCCATTTTTCAGTATTCAGCGCTGCGGTACTTTGACTGACATTTATTCCGTCATGCAGCGCTGTCTGGGGACAGATAGAGCTTTCTTTTGGTGGTATTTATTCACCACTGGGGATTTTATTTTTTACTATAAAGGAAAAATTACCGATTTCAAAAAAATAACTATATTAAATGATAAAACATTTATTATTACCCAATTTTTTGGTAAAATATAAAAGACGGGGTCACGTCGGGTAAAAAGACACCAAACATGTCGAGCCTTAAAATTGCGTGCGCGCGCGAAACCTCAAACGATAATACCCAAAATTGGCCGTAGGCGACGCTTTAAAAGCTGTTACTGCTCATCAGTTTAGTGTTATCAGTGATTGATGGCCCTAAAATGATTGCTCTCACTGCGACGTTCGCGGCGATATGTAACGTGTAGCGCAATTGTAATTTTTGCGCGCTGGGGCACCGGATGCG
>NW_017307403.1:435089-436056 GCF_000935625.1 Nanorana parkeri | reverse complement strand
GGGGATAGCCGCGAACAAGCACATATAGGCGATCGGCGGGCTATGGACCCGCTGATCGCCTATATGTCAAACACCTGGTAACGGGTGTGTTTGACGGCAACCCGCAAATGCAGCAGTGCCGTCCGTCTGTTTTTTTACTACGGGCGGACGGCAAGAGGTTAAGGGACTACAGGTCTCAGATATTTTTTCATTTATTTAGTCAACAGAAAGTCACTTCAGCAAGCAGAAACAAAGTTCTACTTGCTTCAGCACATAGAAAAAAGTCCATAGAGTAGGCTTTAACTCAAGAGTATGGGTTTAAATGAAATCCACAAAGAATGATATCAATTCATATTTACCCAAATGTCACTACCCCATCACAATATATCATCAAAACTATACCAAAATCAAAAAAGGGGGTTTGAATGTAGGATTGAGGAAATGCATTTAGGACTCCATACAGCAGAACTGTTTTTGTAAAACATCTCATTGAATTTTTACGATCACACGACATTTAAAAACTGCTTAAAGGAGAACTATGACTTAAGGGCAAATAAAAATACCCCTTACCTTGATTGTAGTAGCATCGTTCCTTTTTTCTAAAGTCGCAGCACATCACAGATAAAACCCTCAAAACCTGTAGTAAATGGCCGTCTTCAACCCAGCTCCAAGCTCCGTTTCTCTTAGGGGGCGTTAACATTTGATCCAGCCCGCCCAATGCTTTTTTTTCAACTCATCTCATTGCTGTGGCCGCGCTTCCTCATCGTGCACAGCTGTGAAATGCCAGCACGTGCACGCTGGCATGTGTGATCGGGAGGCGGAGTCTGAAGTGAGAAGGCTGCTGCAAGAGATGGTATGAAAAAAACGGACTCAGCCTCCCTGCTAATTCAGTGCTCTTTCCCCTCTCTCATCAGCGATCCCCAGTAATTAGGATGTCAGCATAACATAGGGGCAGAGAGAGAGGGGATAAAGAGCCATCCCTCTCTCT
>NW_017307403.1:422091-435077 GCF_000935625.1 Nanorana parkeri | reverse complement strand
TCATCGTGCACAGCTGTGAAATGCCAGCTCGTGCACGCTGGCATGTGTGATCGGGAGGCGGAGTATGAAGTGAGAAGGCTGCTGCAAGAGATGGTATGAAAAAAACGGACTCAGCCTCCCTGCTAATTCAGTGCTCTTTCCCCTCTCTCATCAGCGATCCCCAGTAATTAGGATGTCAGCATAACATAGGGGCAGAGAGAGAGGGGATAAAGAGCCATCCCTCTCTCTCCATCATCATTTACGAGAAATCGGCAAGTCCATATATGGTGAATGATGTCACTGGGTATCCCTGCAGACTGGCAAGCATCCGATCAGCAGGCCATACGTTGTAAATGATGGAGAGAGAGAAGGCTCCTTCCCCTCTCTCTCTCTCCCTGCCCTGAGTGACGCTGACATCCTCAATTCACTGGGGATCGCTGATGAGAGAGGGGAAGGAGCCCTCTCTCTCTCTTCAGCATTTACTACAAATGGGCAAGTCCATATATGGTGAATGATGTCAATGGGAATCCCTGCAGACTGGCAAGCATCCGATCAGCAGGGATCTCCAGTGACATCATTTACCATATATGGACTTTCCCATTTGTAGTAAATGCTGAAGAGAGAGAGAGAGCTCCTTCCCCTCTGTCATCAGCGATCCACGGTCATTTCAGTATGAAAATGACTTCTGTCAGCGCTTCTGTGTCCCAGCCTCCTATGCTATCCGACGGCGTTTCAGGGTCTCGGCCGGCTCTTCTGCCAGACCGCACTTACGGATCCCGGCTTCCTCCACCACCTGAACGTAGCTGTGGGGATCTGGACCCGCTCCTCCTGCTGCTGCTCGATAAGGCCGCCAAAGCTGCTGTCACACATGGCAGGGAGAGAGAGGGGACGGAGCCCTCTCTCTCCAGCATTTACCACGTATGGCCAATGCATATATGATGAATGATGTCACTGGGGATCCCTGCTGATCGGATGCTTTCCAGTCTGCAGGGATACCCAGTGACATAATTCACCATATATGGACTGACTGTGCTGTACACTACACGTGTCGTGAAGTAGGCGGGACAGATGAGGAGGAGGGAGGGGATCAAGAGCTACACAGCAGCTGTCTTGAAGGCTGGCACACGGGGACGTGCAGATAAGAGAGCTGCTGCGCATGTCCATATATTCGTGGACGCGCAGCAGCTCTCAAGAATCACTGTCGGGCACAGTGAGGAAGATCAGTGGGGAGGATCCCGTCAGACACGTCGGGATGTCTCCTCATTGCGGCGCTTAGCCCCGCCCACCACCTTAAATTAGGTTTTACAGCCTTATTGTGCATTTTGGCTAATTAGAGTAAATACATAATTTACTTATTTAGCCTAAGAAATGCATTAATAAAGAAAAGATAGAAGCCCATAGTTCTCCTTTAACATTCTACCAGATGTGTTGCTTTCATAAGTGAAATATATTCACCGTTCTCCTTTTTATTTTAAGGCCTTAAGAGAACCCCTTCCCCGTCAGGCTTCAAGGCCCTTATTTAACAAGCCAGATATTCTGGCAGATGGATTTGTGTATCAGGGCAATTGAGCTTTAGATTCACCCAGTCACTTCCGCAACCCCCAACTCAAGTCCAAACCGAGTAATTTTACAATCGGCCCCTTAAAGAGAGAATTACCTTTACTCACCAGGCTTCCCTGGAGCCCATGACCGCCCAAGTCTGCACTCTGGGCAACAAATATCTGCCATTTTAGTCCAGCTTCTGTCACACTATTTGTTCTGTTATAGCAACGTATGAAGATAGGAAGGTTGATAATGGTCAGTTTATTCAGCAGATCTTGTACCAGAATGTGCACATCTGTGCTTGACCCTACTATTGAAGGCAATTGCTCTCTTAAGAAGAAATTGGCAGTAGTGTATTTTTATTAAGTGAACTAGAACATGTGTAACTTAGATCTGCTTCATAAATGATGTTCACAGGCAGGCAAGAATTGGATGTTCAGCAATGCCAAAACCCCTCAGCATTGTGAGCTTATGGCTGGTCACTTGCGAAATCGGATTACGGCTGAAGGAGCACACTTCGAATTGCGTCTGCATTTGATTTACTTAACTAATGATGTTCTCCATCACTGGTAAGTAGTGCCATGTGATTTGGTCCTTTTTACCCTGTACCCTTACAGCTGTTTTGCACAGTGCTTTTTAAGTTGTTTAGGCCTGTTCATATGACCGTATTAGTAGTTTTCTAAGCAGTGACATTTAGCTGCACTTTGATGCTCACTATGGGAAGCTCTGATTTTTAGGATTTTTTTTTTAGGAGCCAGCTGTGTTGACAAGAGCTAGAGAAAATCTAAAAAGTTAGGTGCCAGCTGCCATTTTTAAAGAGCATTGGCTGCGGGGCTCTTGGCCTGTTATACCCCATTTTCTGTTAAACTTATTCGCATTATAGTCTATGCACCCTGAGATTTCAACTTATGATGCCACTGTACTGAGTGAGTGGGCTGTTCCTACAGCTCATAAGGTAACTACGATGTTAATGTGGGAAAGAGAAGTAACTATATCCAGCTTGCTATATTTCATCTTAGTCTACATCGGCACTTGAATTTCTAATATGTGGCAGATGTTTTTGAACTTCACTTTTTATATGGTCTCAATATGCTTATTTACTGTTAAATATTTCCCCGATGATAGTTTGAAGAATTGGGATTCTTTATTTAGGTAGAACTAGTTATTGTATTTTTTTTTTGAAAGATTTAAAACAGATTTTCTCTCTTAGACTTCACCTAAGATAACTGTGAGCAATTGATACATAATAGTTGCAGTAGGAACTGATGAGCTAAACCCTACCACAAAGCACAACTCACCTTACTGATTACAGAACTGTAAATCTCAATAAGGCTAGCAATGCACGTGTAGATGGAGTAATCTACATTGCGACTATTGTATTCCTGAATACCTAAACGGTGATTGCATCTGATAGGGTGCAGTCACTGTTCGGGCAACAATTTTCCACCAAGCTCCTTTAATTTTAAAATCGAATTGTGTAGGGATACACCGATACTGGTATTTTGGTATCGAGTACCGGTATTTTCTTTTGTCGGTACTCGCCAATATCGAGTATCGGAAGTCCCATTCAGGAAGCCAGGCGGCATGTAAAGACTCGCCACCTGGCTTCCTGATTAGCCGGGCAGCGTGTAAAGACTCGCCACCTGCCTTCCCGATTAGCAAGGAAGCCGTTCCCCATGCTTCTCGTCACTAAGTGATGAGAAAGCATGGAGCCGGCGTTCTGGCCAATCAGGAAGCCGGGCGCTGTCTAATGACGCGGCGCCTGGCTTTCTGATTGGCCGGGAAGCCGGCTCCTTGCTCCCTCGTCATGAGGTGATGAAGGAGCATGAAGTCGGCTTCGAGACCAATCGGGAAGCCAGGGTGCCGCATCATTACACGGTGCCTGGCTTCCTGATTGGTCAGAAGCTGGCCTATCAGGAAGCCAGGCAGCACGTCATTGCACGCTGCCCGGCTTCCTGATTGGCCGGGAACCCCGGCCAATCACAAAGCATGGCTTCCCGGCCAATCACAAAGCGTCATTATACGCTGCCCGGCTTTCTGATACCGTAAGTATCGGGCTAGTCATCGGAGCATTTGGGCGAGTGCTCGCCCATATACTCGGCACCGATACCGATAATAGTATTGTTATCGGTGCATCCCTAGCCTTTTGTCAAACCGTGGGAAAAAAACAAGCCCAACCACAGCACGTTTTGTCCAATCCAACAGGAATTTGGTAAATGTGGCCGTGTGTGGCTAGTTGTAGATAGGAAAGGGGTGGGGAGTTGTGTTGGGCCATTGCAGAAAGATCAATGTTCTCCCCCAGAGAACATCAGTCCGTAGCTGCAGACAACTGGCGGTGGGGGTTACTGTGGAGCTATTTTATAAAGCAAATGAAAGTGAGACATTTTACAGTTCATTTTGAGCTGCACACGGAATTTATGTATGTACTTTTAATGGAAAGTTTGGTAACAGCTGTTGCAGATCATTCCAGCACATCACCTAAAAAAAATATTTTTGTATTTAAAGTTATTCTGTAATTTTGCTTTTTCAGGGCAAAGCAACAGGTTCACATTATTGCAAACCTCCACAAACTCCTATATTTGCCTTCCTTTCACTTCCCTGCTGCTCCACTGAGCTGCTGGAAGTGAAAGAAAAGCCCTGTGCAAGCTAGGGGTCACCAGAGTCATAACTTGCAGTGGGCTCCCTATGTGGCAGCTCCAACTGGCCCAGTTCTGTCACATGCCTTAAAGTGCCAGGTATTTTCTTTTTGGTTCCTGATGCTGAATGGCTGCTATTGATGGGAGGATTTAAGCAAACCTGTTGCTTTACCCTGAAAGGATAACTACATTACAGATATAGTTGTAGTTATTGTAAGTATTTTTTTGCTCACAGTCAGAGAAAGCAAGCTCGAGAACTTCTGGCAGCTCTTCAGAAAGTAGTGGTCCCTATTTACTGTACCAGTTTCTTAGCAGTGGAAGAAGACAAGCAACAGAAGATTGCACGTGTAAGTATTTATTTATTTTAGTGCCCAAGCATTGGGTATAAAACATCATAATTGTAATAATGTGGCAAACATTACATTGATCCTGCTTTCTTTACAACTCCCCCACTGTGCTAAGTTGTAAAGTGTGACAAAAAACCGGGCTTGGTCCAACTTCAGATCCTGGCTCTAAGCACGTGAATGCTGTCACTGTCCATGAAGGCTGTTCAGACAGAGCCTCTGAGCTGTTAAATGACACATTGTCTGTTTGGGCAGCTATTGGAAGACAAAATTGTCCGCTAACAAAGCCTTTAGTTTTCTTTCGTGTGATCCTGACGGCGCCATTGTTATAAGGGTTTGAGTCTCTGTTTATCATTACTGGGGTCAGGTTGAACAATTTAAGAGTGGTGATTCTGAGTTCTACAAAACCCCTTTTATGATTAGTTCTCTTGTAGTGTCCCTCCCCTTCAGTACATTTTACTCCCAACTTGCTCTGAAAGTCCACTACCCCAGGTGAATATATATCTTTTGTGTCTGGTCTTACCTGACAAATTTTAGAAACTATTTCTATCTATTTCTCTTAAGGATCATATGAAAATGCTTGCTAATAACAGGTTTGGCTATGATTTTACCTTATGAATATCTTTACACATAATAGGCCTGTTTTGTAAAAACTGGAAGATAAAGCTTTAGGTACAGAAGTGGAGTTAGTAATGAAATGTATTCCTTGTTTTATTTTTCCACATAGAATAAAATATCTAAAGTCATTAATATGGCAACAACTCGCATTTTGATTCCGTTATATTATCTCTAGCTATTTTAGAGCCCTTTTTGCTGTAAGACAACTGATTTTGTTTTGGTAGAAACTCTATCATTTGTTTATCATTATATTGACCAGTAGTATTCAGCTTTTTTATACTTATTCTTTATTTATAAAACACTTAAATGTTCATGCAGTGAAAAGCATCCTCAGGATAGGAAAGGGTTTAAACTAAAAGACTAAGACACACACAATTGTTTTTGATTTACCTGTTTGAGACTTATACAGCACATTATTATTAGCCGTATGATCTTTTCCCCCTACAGCTGCTCCAGCTTTGGGAGAAGAATGGTTATTTTGATGAAGCTACAATCCAGCAACTGCAGAGTCCTGCCCTTGGTTTGGGACAGTACCAGGTAATTTATCATCCCTGAAAATGTTAAACTTAGTGGTTGACTTCAGTGGGATTATAAATGTATACAGATGTGGGGCATCCTCTACACTGTATTTCTATCATTTGCCAAAGATACATAAAGACAGTAAAAAAAAACCCGGACGTCCAATAATAGCGAGCACTAATAGTCTTACCAGCGGTCTGTCTATCTACATAGACCAATTTCTTCAGCCGATTGTCACAGCCCTTCCATCTTACATAAAAGATTCCAGTCAACCATACTGTTGGTTATCTCTAGATGTGTGTTCACTATATACTTCAATACCCCATTCCGTAGGATTAAATGCCCTTCTGTTTTTTCTTTCAAATTCATCCCTCAACCATACTCGGGCACAATTCATCATGGATTGTACCGAATTTACGTTAACCCACATTTTTCGTTCCTGGACAAATTTTATCTACAAACTAAAGGGACAGCCATGGGAGCAAACTATGCTCCGAGTTATGCTAATTTAACCATGGGCCATTGGGAATCTTTAAATATATGGAAGAACAACCCATATGCCAATAGGATATTTTATTTCGGCAGATATATTGACGATACAGTAATTATCTGGGATGGCCCCCCAGATACAGTTATAGAGTTTGTAGCCTATTGTAATAATAATAACCTTAGTCTCTCTTTCACCCATGTCGTCAGCCCCACCGAGTTGGTCTTCCTCGATTTAGAGTTGACAACTATCGAGAGTAATATCACCATAAACCATGTCAAGCCCTCTGGTGGCAACTCTTATCTCCATTACCATAGCTGCCACCATCTGCGATGGAAGAACAACATTCCAAAGAGCCAGTTCTGCCGACTTAAAAGAAACTGTACCAACAATTCGGATTATACCACTTCCAGTCTCTTGCTCTCCAAAAAATTTGCTGACAAATCCTATCATGAAGAGCTCATCACAGAGGCTTACACACAGTATCTTACATCTGATAAATCCACAAATGCTAAAAAAGATCGTTCTCTTAGCCAAAATAACTGTACTAGGTTCATTACTACTTTAAATAACAAATATAAAGCCATTCAAAAAGTGATTTATAAAAATTGGCACATTTTGCTGAAAGACCCAAAATTGGGACCCTTACTGCCCCCCAAACCCCCCCATTTACTTTAGAAAAAACAAAAACATTAAGAACCTCCTGGCACCTAGTAAATTATTGAAACACTCCAAAACAACTCAAAACAAAAATTTCTTGTTTGATAACAGAGTGGGTGTATACAGATGTAAGAAACCGAAATGTTTGACGTGTCAATTTATCGGCCATGGACAAAACGAGTTCAATGACCAGCTACACAATACTTACAAGATCCAACAATTTATCACTTGTGCTCACGATCATGTAATATAGGGCCTTACATGTCCATGTGGGCTCATTTACGTTGGACGCACCATGCGCCGCCTGCGCAAAAGAATAAGTGAGCACGGACGCTTAATTGAGAAGGGTGATACAGAGCACAGCGTCCCCAGACATTTCATCAATAAACACTATAAAAATACATCTGCATTACACGTATATATCCACCCAATTATCACCTTCTGAAAGGTTTCGCCAGTTATGCAAAAGAGAAACTTTTTGGATCTATAAATTGAATACACTGGTACCAACCGGTTTGAATGAGGAAATCGAGATACATACAATCTTATGAGCAGCAGTCCCTTAAGCCAATCATTTCCGTGCACAGAGAATCAAAATAAAACCAAATATAGTTTATTTTAATTTATACTGTGATCCACAGGTTTTAACTGATTTTACTATGATCTAAATTCCTTCCCTTCTCTTTAGATTTAAAAAAAAAACCTTTTAATAATAAAATATGTTCTCATTGTAAAACATTTTTTGTATAACAATATTTTATTCTTTTACATCAATTAATACTTCTTGAAAACCATGGTCCATGTTTTAGACATATAGCCCCCGGTCAGAATTCCCCATCCATGTATAAAGTCCTTGTTGTAACAGTCCAACAAACTAAAAAATGTTGTGTTTAAACATGCCTCCTAGATGTTTGCATGCCCAAATGTGTTCTGTCTGTGAATAACAGTTCTACCAATACGATGTCTTAGCCGCAAACCACACCTTTTGTTTAGCTCTGCACCAATCAGGAATTGACACGGGTGTTGTACCCGCCCACCTGTCACATTTAAATTCTTTTGATTCCCGTCCGTTCTTGATTTCCCTGTACGGCTTGAGAAAGAGGCATCGGCCTCGAAACGCGTAGCCACCCATTGGATAGCTGCCTCCCAGCCCCTCACTGACGTCACACTGTCAACCCACGTTGTTCGCCACTGACAGACACAGCGAGCCGCGGCTCAAGAGACAGTACAGCAGCGGCATGCCCCGCCGCTCTCTTACAGAGTCCAGCAGGCTCAGCTTGGCCAGCTGAGTTCTGTCGTTTCTCTCTACATATACCACTCACCCTAGACTGAGTCCACATTCCATTTGAACTTTATGGTCTTTTGACCCACGAACCCCCCTCCGCCTCAGCAGTGCAACGCCACCCTCTGGCCGCAAATAGAGCATCAAACAGTGAGTGATTTCTTCTATCCGTGATATCCATTATTGTGTATTATCCACCACATTTATTGAATTTTGTGACCACCCTCATCCAATAGGGTAGTAGCGCTTCCTTCCCCAGTTTTCTCTCTAGGAGTTCCCTAATGCTGTCTAGAAAGATTGCATTTTAACATGCAAATCCTAAAAGCCTGTAGCAATTCATTATCATGATCATAGTCTGCAGTGCAAAACAAAAACGGTAAAAGCCCTATATGTGATTTTATGTTGGTTTGTGCTAAATGTGTTTTTATAAATGTTTTAGTTAATGGAGTTTTAAGGGTAAAATATGATGACTATCTTTACACTGTTTTGTATGCAGAAAAGCATCCAGTACAGTCTATTTTCCAGACAACATTGCATGTGCAGCTAAACCACTGTCCTTGTGTGGGTTTCCGCTGCAAGAAATCCATCACTTCCCTGACCACTAATATTTCTACGTTTTACACCCGTAGTTTTTAGTGTGTTTAACAGGTACAACCCCCAATTCCAAAAAAGTTGGGACACTATGTAAAATCTACATACAAACAGAATGCAACATATTGCAATTCTTATAAACCCAGATTTGATTCACAATACAAAACATATCATCAAATGTTTTAAACTGAGAAAAAGTACCATTTAAAAAAAAAGGTCATTTTGACATTGGTAGCAGCAACATGTCTCAAAAAAGTTGGGACAGGGCAACAAACAGCTGGCAAAGGAAGTTGTACTAACAAGGAAGAGCTGGAAGAACATTTTGCAACTATTTAGGTTAATTGTGAACAGGTCATAACAAAAACAAAAGAGCATCTTAGAGAGTCCGTGTCTCAGAAGTAAAGATGGGCAGAGGTTCACTAATCTGAAAAGCTGCGTCTCAAAATTGTGGAGTCCTGAATAATGCTCCTCGGTGTAAAATTGGAAAGACTTTAAGTATAGCATCATCTATAATACATAATATCAAAAGATTCTGAGAATCTGGAGAAATCTCTGCGCACAAGGGACGAGGCCAAAACTCCATAGTAGATGCCTGTAATCTTCGGCTCCTCAGGCGGCGCTGCAATAAAAACAGGCATGATTTTGTGATGAACATCACTGCATGGGTTCAGGAATACTTCCAAAAATCACTGTTTGTGAACACAGTTTGCTGTGCCATCCATAAATGCATGTTAAAGCTCTATGATGCAAAGAAGAAGCCATATCTAAACATGATCCAGAAACGCCGCCGTCTTTTTCAGGCAAGGCCTTGCATACCGCATAGATGACAACAGCATGGCTTCATAGTAGTGGAGTCCGGGTGCTTAACTGGCCACCCTGCAGTCCACACCTTTCACCAATTGAAAATATTTGGCGCATGTTGAAGCAAAAAATACAACAGAAGACCCAGGACTGTTGAGCAGTTAGAATCCTCTACCAGGCAAGAATGGGACAACATTCCTCCCCCAAAACTCCAGCAACGGGTCTCCTCAGTTCCCAGACATTTACAGAGGATTGATAAAAGAAGAGGGGATGCTACACCCTGGTAAACATGGCTCTGTCCCAACTTTTTTGAGAAGTGTTCCCATCAATTTCAATATTACCTTATTTTTGTCTTAAAATGGCACATTTTCTCAGTTTAAACTTTTGATATGGTTTCTATTGTGAATAAAATATGCCTTTTTTATGAGATATGCAAATCATTGCATTCTGTTTTTACGTAGATTTCACACCGCTTCCCAACTTTTTTTGATGTACCAGAATCCCATTTCAATGCCCCTTTGTCACTATGTGAGCAGGTCCTTTTGGGTGGGTTGGGTGCTTTAACACTGTTCAGAAAGCTCTCTCTCCCAATAGACTTTCCCAAGCAGTGATCTGTTGCAACAGAATTTACAGGCAGAAAAGGAAGGAATTGTGGAAGATGCATATTTTTCTATAAAGAGCACTGGAAGGGCAGCTGATAGTATGAGCTGGAATTCTGGCCATTTTCAGTTTTAGAACACATGTCTATTTTCTTGCTATGGAAAGGCCTGTCTCCAATTGTTTCCTGTTTCTGCTAGTGCACCTATATACTGTTTATTCAGATAAGACGTTCTTCTTTTGGCTCATTCCTAGATGAGATCACATGTTTGTATTTACGTCCTGATCCTGTCACAATCCTTTCACACATTTGGCTAATTGTTACTTTCTGAATTTGTCAGTGTTACTAAGTTGTCATTATCTTGTCTTGTTTTCCCTTCATTTAGGCTTCTTTATTGAGCGAGTACTCCACTGTGGTGCAACCTATTCTCATGGCATTCCAGCAACAGATCCAAACCCTGAAAACACAACATGAAGAGTTTGTAGCCAGCTTAAAACAGCAGCAGCAACAACAACAACAACAGCAGCAGCAACAACAACAACAGCAGCAGCAGCAGCAGCAGCAACAGCAGCAGCAACAACAGCAGCAGATCCAGATCCCAGTGATAGAGCAAATTCCAGAGCCTCCTGCACCTGCTCCTGCACCAGCTCAAGTGCCCCCACCAGGTAGCCAACTCTTCCTTGTTTTGTTTTTTTTCTCCCTTTCTAGAGGTGTTTTTATGTCATATACAGTATGTAACTCCATGATTCCTTCTTTTTAAATGCTGCTGTTTCACCACAGAGGAAGTGAAACCCGCACTTGCTATCCCGACTCCGACAGAATTTGAGCCCCCTCCTGGAACTGTACCGGATCCTGCTGCAGCTAGAGGTCCAGCTCCTCTTGAACAGATGCCTCCTAACAAACCACCTTGGTTTGACCAGCCCCAGCCTATGGCTCCCTGGGGGCAGCAGCAGGTAAACACATTATTTTCAGAGTGAAAGCACCTTCCCAGTATGTTTCCTAAAATTGTTGATAGTTGTGCTATGTTAATACTTTTTTTTTTTTCTGTGCAGTCTTTTAGAAGTTCTAAAGAATGATTGTTTTGAGCTTTTTGATTAGTAATTTCCTTTGCCTATTTCCACAGCCTTGTGAGCAGCCTCCTTTTCCTCATCACCAGGCACCCCCACCACACTGTCCTCCATGGAATAATAGCCATGAAAGTATGTGGAGTGATCGGGATCCTAACTGGAACAATGAGCCAGAACCAGCATGGAACAGCCAGAGGGAACCTCCATGGAATAACCAGTTTGATGCCCCTTGGAGTAATCAGCATGAACAGCCTCCGTGGGGTGGTTCTCAGAGAGATCCCCATTTTCGCATGCAGCGTCCTCCACATTTTCGAGGGCCTTTCCCTCCTCATCAGCAACATCCACCTCAGTTTAACCAGCCACCGCACCCTCACAACTTCAATCGATTTCCTCCACGGTTTATGCAGGATGACTTTGCCCCACGCCACCCCTTTGAGCGACCACCTTTCCCTCACCGATTTGATTATCCTCAAGGAGACTTTCCTTCAGGTAGTTATTAACAATGCTGTTTGAATTTTGTTGCTACCTGTGGTTGTGGAAGGAATATGATGGTAAAGACAGTTTGATGACATGTGAGACCAAAGTGCTAGTCCTACAGTCTATTCTGGTGCAGCCTATACAGACACAAATTAGGTTTTTTAAGTAGTAATGCAAAAAGCATTTCAGATGCAAAATGCTCGTTATTTCAGTCAGATTATTTATAGAGGATTTCTGATTTGGCTACCATGGGTGGGTTTTTTTTTTTTTTAGTTCTGGTTAGAGTTGTAAAGGGTTAGACCCTTTGACAAGTTGGAATTTGCTGTGTCCCTGCTGGGGAGCTTTACTTCCCTGTTTTGGGGATTCCAAAATGTTAGAGTTTGTCCCCAGAACAAGAGGTGAAAGAAGGGAAATCTTCCAATCGGAACACGTTTTTCAGGGACAACTGAAACTCCTTGCTTAGGGAGACTTTCTCTAACTTCTTATTGCATTATTGGGACATGAAGTGAAGGGAGATTTCCCCAGTATTACACAGCCTGCCCAAAACAAGTTTTGGCTATACATGCACTTGAATAAATGTGTAGGCAAGGAGTGAATGATGAAACCAATTTCCTATTTGCAGTCAGGTTACAACCTTTGGAAGCAGTTCACGAAGGGCCCATTTATACTTTTGTGCTTCGTTAGAACACGTGGATTGTGTTAATTCAGCTCACTTATTTGAATGAGCTGTCCAATATCAAAAAAGGTGCATGTAGCATTTTTGGCAATGCTCCAAAAGGCACATCTGTCAGCAGGGTCCATTGGGCTGCCATTCAGATTGATTGTGCCAACTTTTTTTTTCTTCATGTGGTACCTCTACTTTGATGTCTTCCTAAGGTCACCTACAGAAATAGATATGCAGTTTGAACATGGAGATGGATAACAATATCTGTCTTACCTCCACTTTCTTGTTCCAGCATTTGTGCTGGGTGTCCACACATGATTGTGCACAACATAAGGCACCAGATTTTAGTCTCAGTGCTCAACACTATGTAATGGATCTGGTTTGATTGGCTCCCTCGCCGACTCTTCTTTGTGCAGATGTGCAATCAAATGAGTAGTACCTATTTTATCTTTTATTAAACGTAAAAGTGCTGCCATTTTTTGTTCTCTAAATAAAGAAGATATTTAATATGATTTAAAAGGTCAGTACCCCCATAAAGTAATATTTTAATTGTTAGTAGAGTCTGGTGGGCTACGTTTGGGTGTTTCCACACACCTTTTTGCATGTTCCAGGACTTCATGTAAATCCAGCAAGGAGAATGGGAACTCCCTTTTTATAATGGTAACAGCAGGTAAGCAGACACAGGAACTCAAGTGCACGTGTTATCAAGGAATAGAGTATA
>NW_017307403.1:409310-422045 GCF_000935625.1 Nanorana parkeri | reverse complement strand
GTAGCTAATATACTTGCCCCACCAGGACCACACAAACCTTTTCTCTCTTTTAGTGATTTATGCAAATGTCAATTGTGGTTGTAACCCGGGGGTTTTTTCTTTAAAGGTGTACTTATACTTTGAGTGTATCATCGTAATTTATGTGCAGTATCCTGATGAATTTTAAAATCCCTTTGCTTTTTATGTCATTTACTGTTCCGCACATTAGATATGGGACCACCACATCATCACCAAGGCCACAGAATGCCACATCCAGGCATGAATGAACATCCTCCATGGGGAGGTCCCCAACACCAAGACTTTGGCCCCCCGCCACATGGGTTTAACGGTCAGCCGCCTCATATGCGTAGACCAGGGCCCCCACACGTCAACCATGATGACCCCAGCCTTGTTCCGAATGTTCCATACTTTGACCTTCCTGCGGGACTTATGGCACCATTGGTTAAGGTACATGCTATTGTTTGTAGTATGCTCATAGATGCAAATAGTAATTGTTCACTATGTTCTCAAGTAAAATAAAGTGGATTAGATGGTTTAGCATGAATCTGTCAACAGACAAAACACCTAACTCACAAGCTTCTAATGGAAGCTGCCGTTTCCAGGTTCTGGACTATACATTCATTCATTCCAGGGCATTGATTAGTTTAGTTTGGTAACGTAAGAAGCTTCCTACTTAAACCTGTATCCTAGTCTACTTTTTTTTATATCCAATCACAGTACATGAAATGATGGAATGGATTTAGGTGCCCAAACAATATCCTGGAAGCCTCAATTATTGCTGATATTTTGAAATATCTTACATTGTATCTCAGTTTAATGTCTATTTCCTTGTCACTTGATATAATTACTGTGCGATCTTTACTAATGTGTATTTTTACTTTGCGTAACATTACTGAGTCTATATTTTCTATGCAGCTTGAAGACCATGAGTACAAACCTCTTGACCCCAAAGATATCCGCCTCCCTCCTCCAATGCCACCTAGTGAAAGGCTTTTGGCTGCTGTTGAGGCTTTTTACAGCCCTCCGTCACATGACAGACCCCGAAACAGGTCAGTTTGAACTCTTATGGACTTTTTCACACCATGTCCCTTGAGCTGCATTTTTCTGCACATCACTACACATGAACAGGGTATACAGAATACAGTTTTCTGTGTACTGTGTTCACACTATACATGTGTGCTGGAATGCAGAAAAAAAATGCAGACACAGTGTGAACAAGCCATTATGTGCTCCAGATGTCCTTTTAAAGCTTAAACCTTTACAAAAATACAGTGAGATATATTTGTAACAATTACAACTATTTTTCTTAATTAAAAGTATTTGAAACAGTTAAAGTGACACATAGCTCTGGAGTTACGCCTTACAAATGCATTCAGGTACCCCAACTATTAACAAATGTATTTTATTTATGCATCACATTTAGCTGTCCTCTCTGCTCTGCACAAAGCAACCCCTTTTGATTCTTGTGTTCAGGCTGAGACAGTAAGCAACCAGTGCTGGGCTTGCAATAGTCAAGATTGATCTGCATACTTATTGTCATGGGGTTAACGATATTAATGTTTGTAGAATATTTTAAATAAAGAAAATCCAATTAAACCGACCAAAACCAGTTATAGTTCCCCTTCACACTCTGCTGTCGTTGCATATGTGGTGCATTTTGAATTTCTCATTTGACCTCACACTACTTGGATAATATATAATGCTTTTTTAATTATCTGCATCTGTGGATTGGTTATAAAACCTTTTTCTGCAATACATTTCCCTGAGATTGTTTAGTTCAGGTCAATTGAAATTTTTGTCTTTTTGTATGTTCAGTGAAGGCTGGGAGCAGAATGGCCTTTATGAATTCTTTAGAGCAAAGATGAGGGCCCGTCGACGAAAAGGCCAAGACAAGAGGAGCAGGTGAGGAGCAAAAGGGTTCTTTCTCTCTTCATGGGACTTGGAGAACTCTACTATGAATGGGGTTTCCTAAATGTTTTTTTACAAATATTAAAACCGTATTGTTACATAAAAAGATCTAAATTGCACTTTTCTCCACCTATCTGGTTGAAAAGGTTTTAAATTGAAATGAAAAATGTAATAAGTATTCTAGGGCTGCAACAACTAATCGACATAATCGATTATAATCGATTATTGAAAAAGTTGTCAACTTTTTCAATCATCGATTAATCGGCTTCCGATTGATTGGCCCTGTTCACGGCTCCACACACGCTGCACGCCACACCTCCTCCCCACCTTACGCTCGCAGCTGCCAGACCCGCCCGCCCGCATTCACGATCGGCACAGGGACGCGGGGAGAAGAAGTAAGGAGGAGCAGGTGTGGGTGGATGACAGCCTCCGATAGACAGGCCCGATCTCCGAAACAAGTTGCTGGAAGACTGCTCAGGTAAGCCTGCACTTCCCTCCCCCACATGGTGCTCTATAATGTATTGCTGGGATTTGTATTCCTCTATAGCTGATGGTACATTGTGCTGTATATTATACAGAGGAGTACAAATCCCAGCAATACATTATACACTTTGTGTATAATGTATTGCTGGGATTTGTTGTATTCCTATATAGCTGGTGGTATTCTGCATTGCTCTGTATAAAGGACTACAAATCAACGAATAATACATTATAGAGCGCAATGCGGAATACCACCATCTATAGAGTACAACAAATCCCAGCAATAGTACATTATACAGTGGTGCAATGCCGAATACCACTAGCTATAGAGGACTACAACACCCAGCAATAGTACATTATACAGCGCAATGCAGAATACCACCAGCTATAATGTACTGTTGCTGGGATTTGTTGTATTCCTCTATAGCTGGTGGTATTCTGCATTGTGCTGTATAGAGGACTACAAATCTCAGCAATAATACATTATACAGCGCAATGCGGAATACCACCAGCTATAATGTACTATTGCTGGGATTTGTTGTATTCCTCTACTGTATAGCTGGTGGTATTCTGCATTGTGCTGTATAATGTACTATTGGTGGGTTTTGTAGTCCTCTATAGCCGATGCCATTCTGCATTCATTGCTGCATAATTTTACACTTTTCATTTCACTATATTACACCACAATATTTTTTTTCTTTTTTACTGCCACCGCTCCAAGCTTGCTCCTGTGATGGACTACAATCTCAATACAAACTAGTAGTCCCATCACTGGAGCCATTTTTTAAAATTTATTTTATTTTTTATCCGATTAATCGAACTTAATAATCGGCTAACTAATCGATTTTGAAAATAATCGTTAGCTGCAGCTCTAAAGTATTCCATTGATGGTATTCATTCTAATTTCCTGGCTGAAGCTCTTGGCAGAATCTGTTTTTGTATTGATTAGTGATCAGCTGTCAGAGCATGGTGTGCTATATAGAACCTATAAGAAATGGACATGTAAGGTTAGTTATGACTGCCATGCACAGACTACACTAATAGGACTGTAATATGATGCATTAGTACATGGGTCTTATGCTTGGGAACTTGCACAGTTTGAAC
The DNA here is from genome assembly GCF_000935625.1 of Nanorana parkeri. Classification (NCBI taxonomy): domain Eukaryota; kingdom Metazoa; phylum Chordata; class Amphibia; order Anura; family Dicroglossidae; genus Nanorana; species Nanorana parkeri. Next base: position 418,553 of record NW_017307403.1, on the reverse strand, counting down.
CTCATATAAATAGGAGCTTAACACTTACCTTTTTTAGCAGGCCATGTATATTCGGTTCTTTTTAAAATGACAACTGAAAATGCTGCACCTCTAGACAGTCGTTAGGTTGTCAGTTCAAAAAGAGATCATAAAAATGGAGAACAGGAAATAGAATGATTCAATGGGAGCTTGCTCCAGACTTTATTATGTATTGCATGTTTTGTGTTCTATGTAATTAGTATTCCAGACTAACTGTGATGATGATAACTTCTAACATTTAGAATCTGTATTTCATTTGTATTCTAGCATTCTAACATTTGTATTCTAGCTTTTGAGTACTGTTGTGAAACTTTGTCATTTTCAGTAGGACATCGAGGTCTAAAAGTCGGTCAAAAAGTCGGGGCCGTTCTTCTTCACGTTCACAATCTAGATCTTCAAAGTCATCTCGCTCCTATTCTGGGTCTCGGTCAAGATCTCATTCTCGATCCAGGTCATATTCTCACTCCAGGTCCAGGTAAAGTGTACATCATTTTATGTGGTATCCTGTGTCTAACTTTTTATAGTTTTGCTGAGTCTATTTGTGCCATATATAACTGTTGACTGTGTATGCATTTATAAGCTATTTTAGCTTAAATGTAGAGCTGCAGAGGTTGACAAAAACTCTGTTTACCGCATGTGTTCTTGGATTCCATTTTAAAATGTCACTGGGCACCAGAAAATGTTGCGTACTCCCTAAGTGCGTTTTGGAAATGTATCCATAAAAAAGCACATTTGACTATCGTGTGCTTTTGAAGATACTGATATTGTGTAAAAAAAAAAAAAACATTACCTTTTTCCTTGTTGTTGGGGGCTAATACATGTGTGTTATTTTCTTAGGGCCCAGTCACACTAGCATATTCTCTGCAATGCTGTGGTTTAGCAGATGGGCTAGTGCATTGTGACAGCATTTTATTGCACACTGCTGTAGCTGTCGCAGTTTATTTTTTTCTTCAGTTTTATGTGGTGTGTACAATTTGAACACCTCATCCAGGTCCCTGCCTTGCAGTGACCTGTGATGGCATACAGTGCGCTGCAATGAAATGCAGCATATTTGCATTTTATCGCAGCACACCGCCCACTGTGTTGTAGTGTGAATGGGACACATAGAACACAATTGTTTCCTATGTGGCCTAGCGGTGACCTGCATTGATCTGGTGCTGTACAGCAGAGGTCACCACGCTATGTGTGGACGGACGATGCAGTGCTTTTTGGTCTATGATTATCTTCTAACCACCTACTAAAGGAAGACTAATAACTTTTCTGTTTTGGCTGCACTTTTTAATCAGGAGCAGAAGCAGGTCTCGGTCATCTCGAAGCCAGTCAAGGTCAAGGTCCAGATCAAGATCAAAATCTTACTCACCTGGAAGACGGCGCAGATCTAGATCTCGCAGTGCTACCCCTCCGTAAGTGAATAGTAAATCAATTGATTTGGTAGGATAAATACTTTCTTCTTTGTAGAAAGAATGACCTTATTGGACTGTACATGTTTATCAGTTCAGTTCTTGTGTGCCAACTATAAATGGCACATTTTAAATGGTTATGAATGTCAGGGGAAATTGCCAATAGCAACCTTTCTTTCCAACTGTCAGTTTACACGACCATGAACACAGGAACCTGTATGGCTTCATCTCCATATTTGTAGTATTCTTTGTTTTATAAAGAAGCCTCTTATGTCCAATATATTGACATCCTTTCTACTTTTCTTTTTATCTGTGTGATTCGCAGATCCACAGAAAGGATGCACTTCTTTTCTACAACTTGTCTGTATTTCTAAACCACAAGGTGTGCTATTTAGGGCTTAAATATTTTGTTCATGTAAATCAATTAATCAGTTTTATTTGATCCTGCATGTTTTTTATTCTTTCTAACTGGTTATTCCATAGTCAAGTCTGTATTTAATGACAGTATCTTGAACTTCCCCTACTGAACCAGGTGCTACTGTTTTTGTAAACTAGTCATCTATATTGTAGTTTTAAATGAATAAATTCATTTGTATCCATAGCTCTAGCTAACTTTTATTGGGAAAAAAATAATTTGGCTTGTATAGAAAGTTTAAATATTAAATATAGATCCTTTTTATAGTGCTTCATTCATTTATTTTTGTTTATTTTTTTTTTTAGCTCCTCTTCAGGTTTGGGTTCCACATCGGGAGGAACTCCAACAAGCATCCGTCTCGGGGAGGAGAACAAGGGGCACCAAATGCTAGTAAAAATGGGTGAGTGCTGTATCTGCTTAGTCTTTATTTGGCGGACACATGGAGTAGTTTTTGCCTTTTTTGTTGCTCCTAAATCTATAGCTGTTGTGACGGGAAAAAAAAAATATAAAGTGAATGCTAGGTTTGCAGAACAAAGGGCAATATGACCTCAGCATGTAAAATGCACTTTCTAGCCATGCCTTTCTAATAAGGGGGAACACATTTAGTGCTATGTTCACATATTACCAGTAATATTCTTTTAAAAGAAAAATTAAGAAAAAAAAATATCAAAGTTAATGTGTGTTTTACAAATATAGGGCGGGGTAACAGATTAACTATAATGGCACCCACCACCACCAACAACTTTTCCACTCTGGTTTCTGGGACTAAAGAAAAATAATCAGTACTTCCAGGAACTGGTGGGAGTATTGAACTGATTCCGCTCAACCCCATGTGACCATTTGGGTATCCAGCTCTGTTACTGATGGCTTCACAGGGCAGATACTTCTGTGGTCAAACAGAGCTACAGGCAAGCGAAGGTAAGCTAAGCATGTGCTGCTGGTGTGGTGGCATTCATGTGAAGCTGTTGTTTTGCCCTGCAGGGACAAAGCACGGATTCTTTTTCAAGGTTTATGACAGAATTCACTTGAAAATGTTATTTCATAGCTCATTTACAGAACCCTTTAAAGCTTGTCTGTATGATGAACAGTGGATTTAACGCCCACTGAAGAGGCTTTCTGCCAGACCATGTGTCAACTGAGCTGACAATATTGCTAAATCTAAAGAACTAGTGGCCTTAGACTTCTACTCAGATAGGAGGGGCAAGGGCCATGTCACACTTGCAATCTTGTAGCTGGCAACAACTTGCCATTGACAGGATCACTATGCAGAGCAAACGCTCAGCTGATTTTATGCAATGCTACTTTGTTGTCTGGATGAGCAAGCTATTGAGGGTGAGTGACATTCTACAGGGTTTCTGGTTAGTGATCCAGACAAAGGGGTGAGGCATGGAACCAGGTATTTATGTACTGAACACTCTAAACAAAAATTATCTGCACCAGTGCAAATTAAAAAAAATAAAAACAGGTTCTAGGCACTATAAATAAAGAACGACAAATATATAAACTATCCTGTGCTGAGCTAAATAAAAAAAAATCAAATCGACAGTGAACAATAGTGAAAAGCAATGTACACAGTAAAAATACCCTGCTCTAAATAACCCCAAATAATGTGAAGATAAGCAGAAAAAAATTAAAAACACACCACTATGTCCTTGTATTATCAAGTCGAGTGAATGAGTGAGTGTATCGGAGCGAGATCCTAATGGTACAACATATTATCCCAAATACGGTGACAATATTCAGCAGAGAAGTGATCATCAATCAGGAAAGATGCCGTGCAGACCACAACCAAGGAGATGATCCAATCCACACCCAGTGAATATCAACATTGTTTTCTGTTTTATCATCTTCACATTATTTGGGGCTATTTAAAGCCTGATATTTTATTGTGTACATTTCTTTTTCACTATTGTTCACTGTCGATTTTATTTAGCTTGGCAAAGGATAGTTTTATATATGTACTCAACACTGCATACAATTTTCTTCCTTGGTGAGTTGATGCAGTGGCCCTAAAACATACTTCTGAGCAGCATGCAAATCATGTGTATGTTCGGATCCTAAATACTGCACATATAAAACTAATATATGCTTCCATAGTGGAAAAAATTAACTTCAACCTTCGTTTTGTCTTTAGGGTGGAGTGGAGCTGGGGGTCTTGGTGCTAATGAGCAGGGTATTCAGGATCCAATTAAAGGGGGCGATATCCGTGACAAGTGGGACCAGTACAAAGGAGTCGGAGTCTCTCTTGATGACCCCTATGAAAACTACCGTAGGAACAAAAGTTACTCTTTCATTGCACGAATGAAAGCCAGAGATGAAAGTAAGTCATGAAAAGATTAGGGATGAACATTCATTTCATATGCTTTTTAGGAGACATTTGGTGCACATTTTGTGTGCCTTAAATCAGACCTTCACTCTCTAAAATAGTTTTCCTTCCTGCAACCTTCCTTTGCAATATAACCCCCCCCCTTTTTTTTTGTTTACATTTTTCATTTTTATCTGGCCTACTTTCCCTGCCTCCATTTGCACCCAGGCGAGCATGACATGTCCTGCTCCTGCAGCCTCCTAGAATATTCCAATCGCATAACCCAGGAGGCTGCAGAGCAGAGAGACAGAGGGCGGGCCTTCCAGCTGTAAGAACCCAGCCAACTCCTGATAATGTAGGAAAGGAAGGTGGCAGTGCTGGACTTGGCATGTAGCAGTGGATCGCTGGACAGGTATGTTTTCTAAAGAAAATCCAGCCTAACAGGTAAGAGGTGATCCTGTGTTCTTTATTTACAGTTTGTTGAAAGGTGTACCAGCGAACAAATCAAGCATGTATGTTCTAGTGATGGAGGAGTTCTATCTCATATATTAGTTTCACCTTTTTTAAGTTGCAATAGTGAAATAAATAAACTTTTGCATGATATTCTAATTATTCGAGTTTCACCTGTATGTGGTGTTGAAGTGTAGATGTAGAGCTGCTTGGTATAATGTATTTGGTAAAAGGATATATATGCTACTGGTCTTATGGTTGGGGTCACAAGCTCTCCAATCTTGTACCTGTTTTTTTTGGACTGTGTAAGCTCTGTTAACCTGTTTATCTGGAACATGGCCACATTTGTTTTTGTGTCATTTGTATCCCTACATTGCCCTAGTGTCTTTTTTATTCTTTATACTGTATGCCAGGGGTAGACCACCTCGGCATCTGGAGTTCCAAATTTTCTTATCCTTGCTGTATTCACTTGAAAATATATTTCTAACATTTATTTGGGCATGTGATTGGGTCAACCTGGTCTCGTTATGTGAACTGGACCTGTTTATTATTTTAGATTTCAAAGCGGGAGGACCCTTTCCACCAGGCTCAGGTCCACCAGGAAACAGTGAGTGTGTTCTGCATTCCTTTTTATCAAAACCTTGCCAGCTGTAATGAAGCAGCATGCTTTAATAAATATGATCATATTTGTTCCTTATTTTCTACCTAGAATTTCCAAAGCAGCATAGTATATGGCTAAATATTCAACCCTGCTTGCTTGACTTGTCCTAGTGTCCTAATGGAGGACTATACATCCATTTTGCTTATTCCATTAATATTCATAACCTTAGACCACTTGAGATTGTCCTATCATGTATTTAGGCAACATAGATTCTAGTAATTGTTTTTTTAGGTTGGGATATAGGTTACTGGTTTTATGGTGTCACTTGTATGAGATCATATGTGATACTGATTAGCCACTCAGTTTCCTAATGGAAAATGTGTGCATTAGTTTGTGGTTTTCAGTTTCTGTAACATTATTAGTGTATTCATTTATATAGATTTTATGTATGGTAGAGTTCCAGTTGATCTACTGTTTTTAGAGTGAAGTCATCCTTTTAACTACATTTGATATTTTGTAACAAAATATACAAATTTCCATCTTTAAGACATATATAGTACTACTTTTTTCTTTGAGACCCCATTCACAATGAGCATTTTTTAGTGCAATTTCCACTCAAAAATCGCTCAACTATGAAGCTCAATGTAGCTCTTCCAATGCATTTAAATGGAGATGTTCACATCTTGCTTCTCAATGCTGCCTGTAGCTGAAGCTTGTTGCTCGAACATGAGCTAACTCTGTAACAGAACTAAGTCTGATCTACCTCTTCCTTTTCCTATAGTAAAGCGGGAGTGCCAGGATCCGCCAGCACAAGAATGACCCAATCCAAGATGAAGTCTGTCGTCTTATTCAGAACTGTGGCAGTTAGACTCTCCCTGGGGACTGACCTAGAATTTTATTACATAAGTTGTAAAGAATTGCTTTTTGGTGGTCTTTACCATTTGAATTGGTAAAGTTTTAATTTTTTTATTTTTTAAAATGCAGAGAATATATCTCTCAATATTGTTCATGCCTGGATGACAGACCCGTTTTCAGCACACAATGAAAAAGTGGTCTCTGCCCAGCCTTACATTTGTTCAACAACAACAAAATTATTGTATATTTATCAGCATAAAAATGTCCCCCGGTATTATCAGGACCGTTCTGTTCACCAGCAATCCCATCGCTTATTCGTTTTTCCAAGACTTCATAAGAAATGACTTTTTAAAACAATGTTGTATTATACTTAGTGAAGGCAAAATGTTAAACTGACTAAGGTGTTAGCAATATGTTGCTACAGTTTGAGCTTTTCTTGCAAGTTAGAGTGTAACAAAGTATTTTACTCCCTGTTGATTTAGTGTTAAACACTGTAACTGTGCATCATGTGAGTGCATCATTTGACTGTATGAATTTTGTTTGTATGTGAACAGCCCTTCTTCGCTTACAAATAATTTTGTAAAATAAACTTGTGAAACCGTGATACACCAGTCTCTTTTCTTTCTGAACAATTAGCATTTTAAGTGATAATCAAGTCAAAAGGATTTGAAGCTTACAATGGATGCTGCTCCTTGATGTGTTGGACCCCTGAGCACTAGTCCTGATATCCTGTTTTAGCCCTCATTCATATGAGTAACTGCCGTATCGGGCCGCTCCCGGGAAGGACAGGTGCTGCGTGTGATTTACATGCAGCAGCCTGTCCTCCTCTTTGGGAGTACGCCGCCCTAGGCTCACCTGAACTGCATGTCTGTATGGGTGTCTGTACTCGTACGTAGACAGGATGGATCCAGTCTGCGTCTGAGCAGGGGCACCCATACAGACATGCAGTTCGGAGTGTAGGCGGCGTACTCCCAAAGAGGACAGGCTGCTGCATGTAATCACACGCAGCACCTGTCCACGGCCGTGCACACCACACAGATCTGTACGGGCTGGCTGTTACACGTGTGAATGAGGGCTTAGAGTGACTCCTTTCTCAAGCAGAGTGCTATGCAGTCTAGAGCTGCAGCTAATGATTATTTTCAAAATCGATTAGTTCGCCGATTATTAAGTTCGATCGGATAAAAAAAAAAAGAAGGGCTCCAGTGATGGACTACTAGTTTGCATTGAGATTTGTAGTCCATCACAGGAGCAAGCTTAGAGCGGTGGAAGTAAAAAAAAAAGAAGTGTGGTGTGCAATATAGCACATTATACAGCGTCGCAGTGCAGAATACCAGCAGCTATAGAGGAATACAGCAAATCGCAGCAATAGTACATTATGCTATAATGTACTATTGCTGGGATTTGTAGTCCTATGTAGCTGGCGTTATTCTGCATTGCGCTGTATATAATGTATTATTGCTGGGATTTGTAGTCCTCTAGCTGGTGGTATTCTGCAGTGCGCTGTATAATGATTATACGGCGCAATGCAGAATACCAGCAGCTATAGAGGAATACAGCAAATCGCAGCAATAGTACATTATACTATAATGTACTATTGCTGGGATTTGTAGTCTTCTAGAGCTGGTGCCATTCTGCATTGCACTGTATAATGATTATACGGCGCAATGCAGAATACCACTGACCAGTTATAGAGGAATACAACAAATGCCAGCAATAATACATTAAACACCCTGTATAATGTATTATTGCTGGCATTTGTTGTTCCTCTATAGCTGGTGGTATTCTGCAGTGTGCTGCTGTATAATACATTGGTATTCTGCATGGTACTCTGCATTGTATAATACAGCGGCACAATGCAGCATACCAGACAGAATACCAGCAGCTATAGAGGAACAACAAATGCCAGCAATAATACATTATACAGGGTGTACACATGTTTCATCTGGAGTCATCACCAAAAAAACGTTTGCGAGTTAATACGACTTTGATTACCTTGGCAAGTAGCAGTAAAGTATAGTGAACAAATGTCAAACCTATATAATGTCCTAGAATCGGTGAATTGTAATACTGTTCACTTCCTCCTGTTTTAGTTTTGCCATAATTCAGATGCTTTAGTGAACACAACACATGCTGCAGATCACTTAGTGGTCAGTATTGTATTCTGAGAATCACAGCTCATGACTATGGTCTTATTAATACTCATGACTTTATATCTGTAAAGCTGGCAGACCAATGAAAAAGCAGGCGCTGAGATAAAATATATTGGTATAACCTGAACTACACAGACCAGACGGTTATTTGCAGTTAAAATACCTGTGTGTGTGTGAGCTATTTTACTTGAAGAAATTCAGATTCTGTTCAGCCATTATTATGATTTGCACCCCTTGCAACATGGCACAGCCAGGTGGGTCACTTATCTTTTCGCTGTTGTAGTTTAATACAACTATGTCACCTCCCTGCCACCAGCCTGCTGTTTAGGTAGTAAAATAGGCAAAGACATGCACCTGAGGCTATAACTGCATCCAGAGCCACTAGTCAATAGAACAAATGTAGCATACATTTATAATCCTTTATTCTAATTTTCATACCCCGAGAGACACCCATACCCAGAAAAGGGTCACTTCCTGCTTCAGCTGAAAAAGTTAATTTGGGAACAATATGGCTGTGGGGCATAAGGAATCAATCTGAGGTGGGTATATTTTGGATAACTGGGGCTGCCTCAACAAGACGGGGTCAATAACAGTGGTATGAAAGGAAAAAAACACCATCTATGACCTAAAATAAACTCTGATCAGACCAGAAGCTTCATTGCACTCATGAGAATCCGAATTTGATTGTGCTGTCAATACACCAAAATGGCTTTCCTGATGCAACCCAAAACAGCATCCTGTAGCTTGTTACCATGCAGTTTGGAGCGCTGCAAAGCAGGTGTTAAGTATTGCAATGTTTTCAGAACCACTGGGGTGTCAAAAAATGATGGCACAACTGCATACTATCGGGGCTCTCACAAAAGTGTTTCTGGAATTCTATGTATTCAGAACCTAAAAGGTTGTCTTTGGGCCATGAGGTCTGCCAGTGGCACTCTCTAGACCTTGCATCTCTGTTAGTTGTGGTCCTAGCCTTAACAAGTAAGTGATACCCTGCCGCCCCCCCCCCCAATGGCCTGGGGTGTGCCTTGGCCTTCCCGGGCCAGTATGCC
>NW_017307403.1:351810-409271 GCF_000935625.1 Nanorana parkeri | reverse complement strand
ATTATAAACGAATACTGCGGGCTAACGTACCTGCAGGCGTGGCAGGTAATGTATAAAAATAGGAATCGTGGAAAACAGACCGTATGACGTATGTAACGAGTCCAAGAGTGTGGCGGCATCCGTGCCTGAAACGAACACACCCACTGATGACAGTATGCATGCATGTATGTATGTCCTCACTGCAAAGTTGTCTACCCAAACTCTCGTGTACGTTTGTATCATTTTTCATTTTTTTATGTTTCATTTTTATTTTTTATTAAAGTCGTGAGCTAACCGATGTGAGAGAAACACCAACTACGGTAAGCATGTACTGTATGAACTGACGCAAGACATGCCCAAAAATAACCGGTAAAAGGTAATTACAACCCCTCACACACTTCATGGGAATACCCCTTTAAGAACTCACAACACAGAAATTACAGCTAAGCAAACATTAAGCCACGTGCAGGGCAGTGCTGACCCCCAGTGGCCAACCCGGAACTCCCTCCCTCCCTCACACAGCTCCACAAACAGACGCAGCAAGATCCGCTCGTAAATCCCCGAAATCACTCGTGGGCGAAGTAGGAGAGCCCGGTTACTGTAAAACCCTCCGTCTCGTGGAGAGCCCGTATGTGACGTCACAAACCCGGAAGTAGAGATGACGTTCGTGACCCGCCGACGTGAATCCCCTGTGAGCCGTGCCGACTTTAAAGGCACAGGCTCCTCCCACAAATCCAGGCTAGCCTTCGGCCAGCCTTCAAACTTAGCCAAAGAGTTGCTGCCACTGCTGTGACTCACGCTATGAAAGCTCCCCTTATTGTAGGTCTATAGTTTTGCCAAAAAGAAAGCTGGTAGGTCATCTTTGGGCACTGGACTCTCCCATTGGCTTTATCTAAACCTTGTAATCTGTGTTTGTTAGCTGCAGAGCATAATCTCCAGTTTTACAGTCCTGTCACTACCATTGGTGTGACTCATTAGTAAGACACTCCTTAAGGCTGATGAATATGGGCATTCCCTCAGCTATCAGCTTAGGGTTCCCTACCTCCCCCACTGCTCTTCTATACTTTGGCTCATTCTGCTCTGTGGTTTTCTGCATTATATTGCTTTTGTGTACTGTTTTAGTCCGTTCCATAATGCTTTTCACTTTAGAACCGTGTCATAGACTCACTCTGAGATCATTCTCTTCAGACTGAGCGTAAAACTATGGTATTTACTGTCTGGATTTTTTTTTTTCTTTGGGCACAAAGCATTCCTCGATTTTGGACCCTGGCACAACCTATGGTTTGCCTAGTCCCTCAGTTCTCAAGTAGTGTGCACACCTGGGCATACCGATGAGCTGAGAACTACATCACAGCTGATGCAGTTGCACACTTTTTGTGTTCCCGCCTGTTTTCCCAGTTGGCAAGGAGACAGATAAGCTGAACACGGATGTCATTCATTACTCTAGTATGGCACATGTGTGCCTTGGCACTCTTTTTTTTTTCTCTGCCTGAAAGAGGTAACACTGTTTTGGAAATGGGTGAACCCCAGTCTGGTTCCATTGCCTACCTACAGGTCACCTCTGAACCTCTGAGACCCTCAACTTCACTTTGCTGTTTTTTGTGAGTGCATGAGGCATTGACTCACTTTGGGCCTAGTCGTTTCTGCTTCTGGTACATGTCATTATAAACAGGGCTGTCCCTACAATGAGGCAACCTGAGATGGTTACCTCAGACAGCATCTTATTGGGTTAAGTGGCCTGCTGCCCTCTTTCAGGCCAGAGTGTCTCAGGTTGCTAAGAGCTTCCCCCTCCCCCCGCTCCACTGACGTCACTGGTTGCCAGTAGCTGAACGGGACGCTCTGGCTGACATCCTGCACTAACCAACCACTCCCACCTGTTAATGTACACCATTAGCAACATCTCTTGTTGCATGCACTACCAGCACACCACCCCACCCCACACAGAGGTCAGTCTCACTGCTACCAGTGACCATGACAAGTATTCTCCTATAGCAGAGATCTTGCAGTTTCCCCAGATGGAACCAACACTTTCAATGCAGATGCTGGAACCCCTTAGTCCTCTCCAAAGTATTACGCTGCTCCACCAAGTGAGTCTCACCCCTCACACATAACCACAAGACCTTCCATGGCAACTTGGGAGCTCTTTTTGGTCTATGCGCATCTAATCCAAGAGTCCACTGGTCAGGGTTCTCCTCTTACTGCAATTGAAGCCTCTATTGGTCGCTTAGTGGACCTAAGCATTCTATTGTGATCTCTGATCGACATTTGGAGCCCCATCAGAAGGGACCATTTCATACAATTTACCTGTACAGGATGTTATTGATTCTCTGATATATGCAGTGAGTTCTAATTTGCAATTAGGGGACCGACCTGCTATATTACAGGCTTTGGCTCTTACAGAGATGTAAATACAAACACCTTCCCATTACACACCTTGTGGCGCCATTCTTCATGAGGATTGGAATCCGTCTGAGGAGTCTTGGGGTTCCTTCAGTAATGTAGAGGAGTGCCTTCCCTTTCTAAGGGTATTTATTGATAAATGGTCACTACCCACTATGGAAGAACCCGTCATCTACAAAACAGGTTGATGATGTTCTCATCTTTAAGAATTACATTCCACTTGTAATCTGTTCTAAAGTCCCAGTTTGAGCCATCAGGCATAACTGCGCGCACCATTTTGGTGACTCATATTTGTGCATCTGGGCGAGTTTGGATTATTGCTTATAACAGAAATCATTCCATCTCCAGCACTGATTCACATGTTCAGGCATTGCATGTGCTCTAAAGACTGGGAGTACTTAGAAAGGAGACAGACATAGAAAGAATATCTACATCCTTGTGCTTCAGCTACAAGTCTTCTATAGCTAAGGTTGTCTTTCGCATTGGGCACTATTTTCATTCCCATGCGTAGAGTACTCTGGCTCCATGTCTGGGAAGCTGATAACGCTCTTAAGGAGCATCTGATTAACCCAAATTTCCCAGGCTTATGCCTTTGTGGATCGGTCATTGACCAGCTTTACCCTGATCCCTCTAGTGCTTAGAGTGTACATTTTCTGCATAGTATTTTCAGCCTATAGAGAGGCTCAGGCTAACAGATTTAGATGGACTAACAGAATAAATCTGAAGTTCAATTAATTAACACTTTATAAGCAGTTACTCCAACAGTTTTTTTTTTTCTTTTGGAATAAAGGTTTTGCATAAATGAATAAAAGCCGAGTGTTAAATGATTTGTTTTAAGTCCATTATCGTCCGCATGGGATCACAAGGCACATTGTGCCTGCGGTCCGGTGCAATCAAAATAGTGCTTGCAACATTTTGATCGCACTGGACCGCAGGCACAATGTGCCTTGCGATCCTGTGTGGACAATGACATTGCGGCCGGAGGGCGTGGCTACAGTGCCATTCACTTCAATGGCCTGCCAAAAAAGTGAGCTGGCCGCAATGCAGAATTGGGGCGGAACGCACTGCATCTGGTGGGAACCTAGCCTTAATCTAGCTCCAGAAACACAAAGCCCTGGAGGCCAACTATAACATATTAAATTTAGATAGTATATGGTACCGAGTCATCTTAAACAGTTTGTTCCGAGTCATACTGGTAGTTGCTTTTGGGATGTACCATTTTGCATGTGTGGTGGAGCTGTCCAATGTTTGTAGAATGCTCTCAGCACTTATGACCCTTGATAAAGCCCTCCTCAATGTGAAACAGCCCAGACTTTCTCTCTGCAATTAAAACTTATACTCCGTGTCCTGACTGCGGCAAACGACACGTCTGTCTGATGCAACGTCCCAATACAAGTGGTTGTGGGAACCCTGGATAACCCATAACAGTAAGAGTCTCTATACAGTGACCTCTGGATACTCAGGAATGCATTACCTATATCTACCTTCTCTGCTTCTTTCTTCTACCTCTCTTTTTATTGCATCTCTTCTTTAACTTTTTGGCTCTCGTTCTTAATCACCTTAGATTGGTGAACTACCCTGACAGGGTACACATGAATGCAACAACTTGGTTTCAATGTTATTGTACTCTATCATTAGAACACTGGATGTGATTTCGATCTGATTTGGTCGCATTGTCTCAAGCCTTGCCTTACCCTTCCCTCCTGTTTAAACTTTAATAAAAGAAACACAGCCAACATATAAAGAGAACGAAAAAAAAAAACCTATGACACACACACACACCTCTGTGTAGGACTCCCCAGATAATACTGGCCTGACTGAAAAAAAATTGAAGAGATGATCATGGGAAGTCCAGACTACCGCAGGACGAATCATTACTACTGAGACCAAAAACTACCTGCTTCCCGAAAACCAGAGAATCATCCAGGATTTAAGTTATCCAGTATGAATGTGTGTTTTGTTTGCTAGCTAGAGAAACTTCCAGGATTTAATAATGCCCGGCCTGAATCAACTAGCAGCTCTTGATAGAAGAAAATCACAGAAGAAACAAAACAACCCAAAATAAAAAAGTAGAGGGAGACATCCATTCTCTTGAGGACACTATGATGAAAAATGCAAACAACGTCAGGCCATTATTTACTAATGCTTATTCTGGGAATCATTTTATGTTAAGAAAAACATCCCAAAGTATTTGTAAAAAAAGGTTTATAGAATTATTCATAATTGAATTCACAGCTGTGCACAGATTTTTGGCATATTATTATGGGAAGACCAAAATAGGCTTGTAGTGCTAATATTACAAAGAATGTGGGTGTGTATACAATCATATAATCAAAGGTTTAAAAATAGCAGTTGCTTTACACAGTAGAACAACTTTCATGTCCAAATGTCATTCTTACAGTCAAACACTCCTTTCATCCATGAATTAGCTCAGATTGCTGGATTAATGCTGAATTGCTGCAACATATTCTCCATATCATTCATCTTGGTCTCCAGTTCTGTTCATTTCTTCTCTCTTGTTACGTCTCCATTTAAGAGACCCCTGCCTTTTAATGTACTGTGGACAAGGAGAAATGATTACAAATAATCACATTTTCACATGCATTCCCTTCCATGGTTTTGTTTCGATTACATAAAGGGTTTAGATTAGCAACTAGAGGAAGAAAACACTCAATGTGAAATTGCTATGAGTCTGTTAGAAATCTTGGAGCTGTACTGCTGAATTGTTTTAGTGGCCTTCATCTTCACCACTTGCCGAAACCAAGCATATATCTGGACACATCCAATTCACATGCTTGTTTTGGTTAGTGATTAATTAGCAGTGCAGGATAGATAAATATGGCAATCCCTGAGCACACACCGACATCAGAAGTGGTAGCTCCCATAATTCTATTCTGACAGATTCCCTTTAAAAGCCATTAAGGTAAGATTTTGGGGGGTTTTTAATGGGTTGGCCAACTCAACAACTTTTTTTATGAAAACTAAACCAAAACCACTGAGTAGCACTTTCAAAAGGAGGTATGGACTAAGCAACTATGGATGCCCTCATGTTTCTATCTATAATTACAAACAATGTCTTTAAAACATTAACACACACTAAAAAGATTGTTTACATTTTAGCTGAACTTTCTCACGTATCTAAACATCAAAATGACCTAATATTGCCTGTAAATCTGACAATACTTGGCGCAAAGAGGTCAAAAGATCAATGGCAAGAATTACCCCCTAGATACCCGCTCTAGCCCCAGGAACCAACATCTGTCATTCCGATTTGGTTGCCATCAATTGTAGAACATATGCAGTTAATTTATATGGCAGCAACCATTAGGTGAAAGTGTGAGGAAAATCCCCCACACTTGTTCTTCACTTGGCTCTAAAACTAAATTGCTCTTACGGAGTACTCAGCGTTTCTTTCATTATCATATTCTTAGATAGTAAATACCTGGTTGATCCTGCCATTTCCCTCTACTTTCTAGTGACAACGCTGTTCCAGCCAATCCTACATCTTCAGAGTTGCCACTCTCACTGCACATTCTCAGTAATGAATTAAAATAATGCATTTTTGGGTTATTGTTATGGTCTTGAATAATGCTCATATGCAATAAATAGTTCTAATGGGTTTACATAAACTGTAACCATTTCTTTAACAGTGGTTTGAAAAAGGTCAAATCAGATCCTAAAGTCTTATACCTTTGGAACTGTTCCAGGATCCATTACTAAAAGGTATGGAAATGCTAACTGTAATTGTTTTAAATGGTAACTAATTGAATAAGGTTTTTGGAATTATCCTTTAAATGATGACTTTCCCAGGTGAATTTGGAAAATGGCATTACCCCCACCAGTCTGCCCCCTCTCCCCTCCCTCACTGCTCTTACTTGTCAACGATCGTTTTTTCCCCTCCGTAGCCCCCAGTGTAATATCCATAGTCCATACACGGGATTGCAGCCTTGCAGTATGTATTTCATATTTTGCTCAGAAACGGCAAGCACTCATTGGTCAGTGCAGTCACATGACCGCACTGGCCAATAAGAAGCATTTCTCATTAGTCAGCACAGCCAGAAGTGCAAAATTTGAAATAAATACAAGGCTGCAATCTTGTTTAAGGGTAGATTGGTGGAGGTAATTCCATTTGCTACAGAGATTCACTTTTGCTTTCTGTCACAAACACAGAAAAGAGTGAAAATTTACAATTTTGCCCTCGCCGCCAGAACAAGAATAGAAGGAAATTCTCCCAAAGTAGATACTTGTTCTAGTGTCAACTGTTGAAGGCATGATTACTTTGGGAACATTTCCTCTTGCTTCCTATTATGTCTGTAGAAAGCAAGTAATGGCAATCTAGGGGTATAGTAATCCGCACTAGGGGTATATGCAGCAATGAAAACCTGACAGCAGTTCTAACCCTTTCCTGCTATATCTAAAACAAGGCTGGAATTATACTTTAAGATGACTAGACATAGAGAAGGTAATCCAAGCTGGTTCAAGAAGTAGCTCAGCATGCATGTTGTAGGAAGCCAGCAGGCAATTAAACCTGCTGATTGATCTTGCTTTTACCTCCTTGGTGTCCTCCAGAGTAGTATATTGATAAGACTCACTCTCCAGGGATTTCACTGTGGAACGGTACAGCTGCCGAGCCATGTCCACAAAAGACCGAGTAAGGAGCAGCTGCTGCTTCAACATGTCATTCAGTGCTAGAGCCATTGGACTGTATGTGGTCAGAGCTGGTGGACAGTGAAAACGCAAAAAAACACAAGATTAATAAAACACAAAGTATTCAGAAAATACAGGCCATATAACATCTGCAGGACAAATATGTCATAAACTGCATGCAAGCAAATATAGTTTAAAGCAATAGACCTTAGTAAAAATCTCATCCTACATTCTTAGTGACAATGTCAAGGGGCATTTGTTTGCTTCAGAACTGCTTCTCTCCCCATTCAAGTCTATGGGAATGCAAAGAAAAAAAAAAGCCAAAATAGGACATAAAAGGTCAACTGCACCTCCAATCTCAGAAGCATTTCAAAGTGATGTGAAAAGCAGGCTGCATTTACTACTAAAACCTGTCAACACAGACCATTAAACCAAAAGGGCAATTTTGCTTTTCTGGCATTGATGTGTGTCCTTTTATTTATGTGTATTCTTTCCCTCTTAGAAGAAAAGTGCAGTGACTAAAACATACAATCTCTAGATTGCCAAAGAAGGGTAACATTTTAAATTAAAGCATTTTGTTTTGTTTAAAATACTTGAGAACATTCTCTCTGATTACCTGACAATGATCTCAAACATAAGGACAATTGATCCTTCTATGGCTGCAGCAGAAATCAAGTGAAGGTTTTGCAGTGGCCATCACAATATCATGACCTCAACATCAAACAGAATTCATGCTAGACAAAGGGTTCACTGATGTGGAGGCTTTTCTCCAAAACAATGGGCAGCTTTACCACATGAGAAAATAAAGGGCCTCCTTTACACCTATCACGAAAAACTGCAAGCAGTAATTGAGCTAAAGGGGGCAATTATTTATATAGAAGAATTGAGGGCAAGTAAACTTTTAAACAGGACCAATTTATTATTTTGTTTTATTGCAATGGTTAATTTATTGAAATTCTTTTTTTTTTATGATATTGCAATGAATAACAATACACACGGTAGGTGACAAAGGTAGTGGATCAAAGAATATGTTAGAGTCATATGCCACACACATACAGTATATAAAGTAAACTGTCGGTATATGGCAAGTTAAGGTAAAGTTGTAGCAGTATGTCTTGTCTAAAAGCTACGTGAACATTTGGGGTAAAACTCAGGGGAAGGTACTACTTGCATCTCCACTGGGCCTGCCAGACAGCTGGTAAAGCCTGGTGTTATGGTTAATTTGATAATACGGTAAACTCCCCATTATCCAGCATTCAAGCAACCGGCACGCTCAAGCAACCAGCAAACAAACAAAAAAATATAGGAGGACAAATAAGGTTGCTTGATAGACATGGGGACATGAAAATATTTTGTTAGCAACTACATTTATTAAGTTGCCAATTAAATTCTGTTTACATTCTGCTGCTTTTCTCTCAGGTCCGTTCCTCTGCTCAGTGGGTGGGTGCAATAGCCAGCCTGCTACAGGCTATTGCAATTTGAAATAGGAAATAGCAGTTTGGCTATTGCTCCTGGCCAATGCCCGCTGTTTCCATTTACCTGCGGCATCTAGCCAGCAGATAAATATTGCCGCTCGGGAAGGGGGCACGTCAGTGTTATTGCTTGAGAGCTACTATTAACTCTCAAACAACCTGAAACTGCAGTTATCCGGCATCTACCGATCCCCATGGGTGCCGCATAACGGGGATTTTACTGTACTGCTATTCTGTGATGCCTAATAGTTACATTTGCATCACATTAAAAAATAAATGTGTTTGGTCTGAGTACTTAGGTTACTTAAAAATGATCCACATCTTACAAATTCTGCCAGGAGAATGTAAACCGATGTATATATAAAATAAAAAACATCTGTGTATTTCAGTTTTAGCTTGTACTTAAAGTTAAGTTACTATGCAAGTCTGTTTGTGAATGAGTAAAACATATTACCTTCAATTAACTCATGGCTCACCACATGACTCACTACTGAGGCTGGCTCCACAGCAATGGAGGGAGCAATAGGTCCGAAGCCAATGGTTGCTATACAAGAAAGAAAAAAAAAAATACCATGTAGTTTAAACTTGCAATAAAAACAGGAAATAAACATATTTATACTTCTTTTACTCACTGAACTGCAACTCAATTTATAACATTTGTATCGTGTTTTTTCTGGATTTCTGGTTGATATTCTGTCTCTATCATTTAAAATACACCTATGATAAAACATTATAGACCTTTCATTTCTTTCTAAGTGGACAAACTTATAAAATCTGCAGGGGGATCAATCATTATTTTCATCACTATATATATAAAAAAACACATTAACCTACAGATGGACAAAAGCCAACTGTATTTGATAATAAAGTGTTGAGTATCTCATGCAATTTATTGAATAACGTATTGAAAAAAAAAACAAAAAAGACAAAATGGTTATACTGTACTGTATTGATAATTACCATAACCAATGTATGCAGGTGAAAGCACACTGGGACTGAAAAATGTTTGAAGAATATACAGTAGTAAACCTAACCATTGGGACGTTTTGAATGCATTGTGGCATCGGACGTTTTCTTCAGGAAAATATCAATTTTAGACTGGACAGTTTGTTTTTCCTTTTCATTATAAATGTCTTTATAGCAGGCAAGAGCATCCCGAATCTGCCTGGAAACTCTTGCGAATCATCACTTCCAATAGCCGTATGCCCCTAGTGATAGTAGCAAATGCCTCAGCCAATTTCTTTGCAAGGAACTTTTTTAATGTCTCGGTTATCTCTTCTTCCTCTGCCTCAGCTGCTCTATCTCTCTCTTTCCCCAGTTCAATTATCTCCTCAATTGAAAGCTCTTAAACGTCAATGCCAACGAGCACATGCATACCCTCTGCATCATTGTCCAGTTCACGCTGTTTACCAAGCACTAGGATGTTGTTATTTACAATTACATCAATAGCAGAATCTTGGTTTAAACCTTTGAATGTGTTCACATACAGTAGGTCTTCAAAATACCATTCGTGCATTGCTGCGTTACTTCTTCCCACTGCACTGATGTTCCGGATACTATTGAGAATGCAATTCCTTCTAAAACTCTCGGGAGTGTTTGGCCAGAATCAGTTGCTTCAACAGCCTGTGCAAACATGCGGCATAAATAGTATGCTTTAAATGTAGCAATTGCACTTTGGTCCATGGGTTGAATGAGTGAGGTTGTATTTGGTGGCAAGTAAACGAACTATACATCGTGATGCATGTCACCGATACTTTTTTTCAAGTACTCGCCGATACCAATTACCAATACTTGTTCTTACTTTGAAAATAAATCCAGGTATGCAGAATTGGATATAGCTGTGCCACACTATACAGTGTTCTGGTCTGGAGTCTGGACATATGTTCATCTATTTTCCCCACTATGGGGATACAAGCCTTAGTTAGCATTGGCATGATAAATATTCATTTCATTTCATTATTCAATGTCTTTTTTTTTATATTATAAAGTTTATAATATAAAAAAAAAAAGACATTGAATAATTAAATGAATATTTAGATCATGCCATTGCTGACCTTATTATGAAACTTATGACGACTTTTGAAGCGTTGGAACCACCCATGACTTCACATAAACTCCTGCGTCTATGTAGGATCATCAGCATGTTCTTTAAGGCCTTGTTCACACCAAGCGCGTTCCAGGTGCAAAGCAGAGCAGTTACAGACTGGAGCAAAACTGCGTCCAATGTATTCCAATGGTATTTTTAGCTCCAGTTCACATCGCAGTGTTCAGTTCCAGAGCAGGTAAAAAAAACTGCAGCAGACCCTATTTTACCTGCTCTGGAATGCATGCAAACGCATCAAAAACGCATGCAAACGCCTGGAACGCACTGAAAAATTTTAAACTGAAAACATTTTTTTGTTTTTTTTGTAACCAAAAACAGCCCGGAATGCATCAAAAACGCAGGAAAAAACCACTGCACTGCGTGTGCAGAAACTCATGCAGATCTGCTCTGCATTTGTTGTGAACAAGTCCTGGGGTTTCAAAAAGACTTCTTAGCCTGGATCGTGAGTAGACTAAGCGGCATACACTTCTGAATCTGGTCTTCCATCCACGTAACAAGTAATTTTTCCATCTCATTGACACGTCTAGCTCTTTGTTTTGAGAGGACAGTGGATTTTATTGATGCCGAAGATTTCACAGCAGCATGAATCCGTTTTGAATCCGTCCAAAGTCTATTACGATAGCCATTACAGGCATGCCACCTTCCTATTTTGAGATGATCTTAAGTTTCTCAAGATTAATTTCTCTTTTCTTCTTCCCGCCAGCAGCAGGAGACACAGATGGACGTTTCATAGACATGATGCATAACACCAAAATTATGTACAGTAGCGCAGAAGAGGCTATCCAAAAACAGCACATAACACTATGGTACAGTACCGTATCTGTTGTACTGTACACTAGCAACTGCGAGTCCTGTGGGGGTCCTGCTGCTACTGCTACTTGACTCCCAACGTGACTGTAGCAGCAAGGAACACAACAGTATAGCATTTTGCCTGTATACACTAGTATACACTAGTATATACGGGCCCTACCGCTGCTATCGTATGTAAAGTAAAAAAATTGTAAACCGAACCATCGTAAGCCGCGGAGCATCTGTATCACATACTGTATGAATATTGTGAAGTTGCTTGTCCTGCTCTAGGCTCATTGTCAAATGTTTAACCATGTCTCCTTACCATTTGCAAACAACCTTTAACAATAGTTAAATCCGAAATCTACACACAAGAAAATGGGCCAGAGCAGTGACTCATCCCTTATTGGAGAGCTCAGTTTGGGGGTTTAAAACAGAAGAAGGCAGCCACTGTGCTATTAGCTATTCCCAGAGTACCCTGGGTTAGGACCCAGGGTGCTCTGGGAATCCTTTGCCATGTGTAAAGCATTTACTTGGAAAACAAAGATTTAATACATGTAGCCAAAAACAGATAAAACATTAGTGTGAATATTTACAAGTGTTTGCACACTTTACATTTACAAACTTTAAAAATAAATACAATTCACCCAAAATTATAGCATGCCTTTACGATGGTACAATGATACAATAATTACCTTGTGGCCAGCTGTAAGTGAATTCAGCATCATTTGTCTGTACAGAAGCTTCTCGTACAACGACTCGTTGTGTTATATGCGACTGTTTTTTCTGTTTTGATTGGCCAGGCTGAGGATAAGAATGACTCGAGGTAAGGCTGGACTCATCAGAGGATATGGATTTAGGAAATGAATATGAATAAGACTTTGAACTAAGCCCATTGTCAGAGGGCACAGAATCTTCAAAATCCTCAGAGTAAGCAGAATGAACGGTAGTTTCATCAGGCTGCTCAGAAGAACTAGAGTGGTCTTTATGTTGCTGCTTTGACACTTCTGACTTATTTGTCTCTGTATGTACTTCAAGAGCAGATTCTTCATCAGAGCTGGACTTCCGTCTCATGAATGCCTTTGCATCTTTATTATTCGAGAGCTCTCGGAGGTCTGTAGTGGGTGCTAGCTTGGTTTCCTTAGGTTTTTCTTTTGATGCCTTCATAGGTAAAGAGGTATAGTGTATCTAAAACCAACAAAAAAACAAAGTATTGCAGCTAATCAGCTCTCTACATGTGGTGGCTGCATTCGGTTTTTTTCAGACTTAGTGATCCTGCCAGAAACACACTTCCTAGAGAGATAACGCTCAATCACTGGAGGAGCAGCATTATTTCCCTAGGACAGAAAGCATGTTAGGACTACAGAACACACTTCTGTCTCCACATCTCCATAACATAGGAGTAGATGTTCTGCAGTCCACATAGGTTTCCCGGGCAGGAAGATAAGACTGCTTGAGATAACACTACACGGGACTGGATTTGTCAGAATCCACAGGCACTTTCTTTGCACTTATTGAACAAATATAACAACGAACAGTGTCATGTTACACATGCTTTTAAATATTATTTGCTCTGTCTCTGGTATTTGTCTCCAACCCCCCTCATAGTTCAGTATAGATAACTCCACCCTTATTCATTATGTTCCATTCTGCATCTCAGCCACATGTGTGGATCCCATTATGACCTATCCTCATGGTTTCAAAGATTTGCACAGTTTGGATTACATTTCTCAACAACCTTTAAGGTGTCATATGGATTGAGTCAACTGTCTGCCAACTCATTGAGTTCGGGGTTACTGCCATCTCACCACAACTGAAAGTTACAGAGATCACACTTTCAATGCTTAGACTGGGGAGGCAGAACAAACAGTATTCAACAGACCAAAAAGGAGCAAATAAAAGAAGTTCACTGTTAGGGATTACACACACTTTAATATTGTAAAGGCAATAAGGAAATAACTATCAGGCTTAAATAAATAATAATAATTATTTACCTTTATTATTAGTAATAATAAAAAGGTAAATATTTGCACAGAAAAAAAAAAAAAACTATTTTACCTTTTCTTCAAGTTCATCTGTGCCTGCAGCAGGTGCCAGTTCATCCAAACTCATGATGTTCAGTTTAAAATCTAAAAGGGAGACCTATGTATCAATTCATGATCCAAAAAACTGCATAATGAATCACTACACTGCCACTATACATTTTAAAATTGACGGAGTGGTGGCTGGGGTGTCCTGAAGCGCAGTAATAAAATGGCTCTGTGTTTTCATTGTGTGCGTGTGCACAATGGTTATGATCACACAGTCATTGATGCAAATTGTGGGCAAAATGCACAGATCCAAACAGAGTGGCTCTGTGCCTTGTGATCGCCAGTCACAGTGATCACAAAGTAAATAGTACTCCTCTCACAACGGAGGAAGGGGAGGAAGCACAATCTTATATATGTGGATTGTATCAATAAAGGGTAGGCAACAGCAAATGTAATTAGATTTTTTTAAATGTAGGATTGTTTTTAATCCATTATTCTCCCTCCTCTCCTGTACATCTTATCCTCACCTTTCCACTGTATGTGACCTGTACATTAACCCTTTTACCGCCTCCTCCACTTGTGTATGACATACATCTAGTGCACCATTACCTAGATCCATATTTTAACCACCTCAATGCTGGCATATTTCTTAACTTCCAAGACATTGTGTGAAAAATAAATAAATATGAGATCACCTTGGAGTGTCTAATTTCCAGAAAATTTACATTTTGGGGTGTTCATACTGTCCTAGCCATTTCTATTTGATATGTTTTCTAACAGTAAGGGAAACTGTTCTTTTATGTAGTAAAAATACCACCAAAATAAAGATCGGTCTCAAAAACTGGTATAATTTTTATTTGGGTACAGTGTTGCATGACGGAGTAATTGTCAAACTATCACAGCACTGAAAAATGGCCTAGTAACAAAAGGGTAATATACTAGTGGTTAACTGAAAACATATATACAGTCATGGCCAAAAATATTGGCACCCCTGCATTTCTGTCAGATAATGCTCCACTTCACGCAGAACATGTTGCAATTACAAATGTTTAGGCATTCTCATGTTTGTATTGGTATGACACAAAAAAGTGGAGAACAAAAAAGCCAAATCTGACACATTCCACGCAAAATCCAAAAATGGACTGAACAAAATTATTGGCACCTCCTCCAAATTGCATTAAATAATTGTATTCCAAGTTTTTGTGGAAAAGCATGGACAATCTCAAGGTTACAAGTCCATCTCCAGAGATCTTAATGTTCCTGTGTCCACTGTGCGCAACATTGTCAGAAAGTTTACAGCCCATGGCACTGTAGCTAATCTCTCTGGCTGTGGACCAAGGAGAACAATTGATGAAAGATTGCAACGAAGGATTGTTAGATTGGTGGATAAAGACCCTCCATCAACTTCCAGACAAATTCAAGCTAACCTTCAGGCACAGGGTACAACTGTGTCAGCTCGCACTAAGTGAAAGTGGCAGTATAATCCTAGAGTTTAAGGCCTCCAGTGTCCCTGAATGAAGGATTTTATGATAAATATGAAAATACTATTTTCAAAGTAAACTTGTAAATGAGAGAAAAACAGGCAAGCAACCTTCCAAAAATAATAGTCATCTGCCTGTTATGTTCACCCTGGTCTTGGTCTTGGTTTGTATATTTTGAGCCACTAGAACAATCTACACAAAAGTTAGAAGCCCTTATCTTAAGCTAGGTCACCTGCTGTGCATATAAAATTTACTGACCCAATCTGCAATTTATTATTGGCATTGCCCTGTTAATTCACTGAAGTGCAACGAGCTGAGAACATTGTTTGTAGCTGTGGTTCTAAATTTTTTGTGGCTACTATTCCAATAAATGTATAGGTAAGCAGTTAAATATAAAGTCCTGTTATATGGATTGAACTGCCATTACTCTTGGGGACACAGCAACAGATTGGGGATACTGACAAAGCAACTCCAAATACTAGGGGGACGGACAATAAATAAAATCAGTAAGGTGCTTGGATCCTAATTAAATGTTTAAACTTGTTCTGCATCATAGGCATAAACAAATTATCAGTTCAAAATATATACATTACTAAAAAGGTGAAATATTACCATTGGAACTTGCGCTGCTCAGATCATCTGCTTTAGAAAAAAGCTCATCAAGGGATTTAAAGTCGCTTCTCTGAGAGAGAGGAGTTCTACTACGTCTCCCCAGCCGTGCTCTTGGAGTGTTGCTGGTCATTGAACTTCTCACAGATGGTGAAGGAGACCGCGATCCAAAACGAGTTAAAGAGTGTGTTCTTCTTGGGTATCTTGGAGTTCCATGACTAGGAGGAGAGGGAGTTCTGGAAGAAAAGCGAGAAGGAGGACGGCGTGGAGAGAAGAAACCAAGAGCTGAAGAACTACGATGTATGTTTCTGCGTGGGGTTAATCTGCTGGGTGATGAGGGAGTTCTAGGTGGTTTCTAAAAAGAGAAAAAAAGAAAATAATTCGTACATAATACTTAAATACTCATATTGAAGTGGGTCACATGTGGGACCACACTTGCTTATGAAATAATTAATTTGTGTTTACTGCTCTCACTGCCAGTCTGTGTCATAATGTGCACCTTCCTAAAAACAAACACACACAGGGGCAGCAATTTCTGACCTCCTTCTGAAAATCCTAGTAGCCTGACTACTATTGATGACCCTCTGGCTTCGCCAATGACCTGAAACATGTATACAAGTCAGGACACCTTGTCTGCATGCTTGTTCTGGGTCCGTGACTTAAATCATTGAGGGTCATCAAGATAACCAGGCAACTAGCTCTAGAAGAATGAGAAATCAGCAATGGCAACTTACATATTTCTCACAGGAAAGGTTTTCTTTAGGCAGATAATGCAAATTACTTTCTGCAATATACAGATAAACTCTACAAGGAGGCATTGATTAATCTTTATATGAAAAAGAACAAACAAAATACTTATTGTCAAGAAATTAAAAATGCCAGTCATGTAAAAAATTACTTTCAGGTAAAAGTAATAATAATTGAATGATTATAATCATTCAAAATGCATACAAGCAAAGTATATGTAAAGGCATGTTTTTCTGTTTTGGATCTACTTGGAAATAGTAAGACATTGTGTCTTACTATTTTGCTGATGTCTGTGTCCCCACTGGCAAGATTTGTCTTAGCAAACTGCTAGTGCACGCCATGTGTCTGCACACCTGCAGTGCGATGCGTTTTGCCGTGTTTTTACTGCGATTTTGACGCGTTTTTATTTTTTAAACTTAAAATGGGCTTTCAGGTGCAGTCCACGGCATTTGCATACATTTTTTTTTTTGCATTCCATTGCGATCAGGTGGAGCTAAAATGGGGCAAACAGGATTTGTTCTGATTGCATCGGAACGGACTGCACTGGTGTGAAGAGCACTAGAAATCACATAGGAAAGAATTGTGATGCTTTTGGATGCAGCTGCCAAACTGAATAGACTGCATCACAACTGCATCTGGTGTGAATAGCCCTATGGGTCTGTTCACACCAGCTCCGGTGCGTTCCAGCACGATTCAATGCTGGAACGCACCGGCAGCACATCCTGGCCGGCTTCCTGCATTCAGGGGCGGGAGAGGTGCGATCGCCCACACCGGAACGGGGGCACATCAGTACAGTGCGATCCAAAAAAATGCTGCATGCACTATATTTTCAGATCGCATTGGACCAGAACGCAGGCACTGATGTGCCACGCACTCCGGTGTGGGCGATCGCACTGGCTGCTGTGCCAATGACTTCAATGCACTGCCACGTCCCCTTCCGCACCTGAACGCAAGAAGCCGGCCGAGATGCGTTCCAGCAGCGAATCGTGAATGCACTGGAGCTGGTGTGAACCGGCCCTGAACCACTGTCTCCGGTATAGAAAATGAAAGGAAATCTAAAATGTTAGAATTTTTACAAGAACCAAAAGAGAAAATCCTCCAATTGAGGCAGGTGTTTCTATGACAACTTAAAGACGGAAATTGTGTTCATTTTAGATAGATTTCTTCTAATTTCTAGTTGTGTTTCCAGGATATGAAGTGAAATCTCCATAGTTTGACACAGGTAGCAAAAATAGCCTGATAGGGGTTTTAACACTCCTCTATCCAAAACTATAAAAAAGTTTTACTTTTATATACACACACTTACGTATCAATTTAAGCTGACCTGTACAAAGTAAAAAAAAAAAAATAAACCCACAAAATCTACATTCCAAGTGCAAATCTATTTTCCAGTGTACACTTCTTGTTTCTGGATTCACCATTTAAAGAAAATATATTTAGTTGTGATATCGGATTAAGAAAAACATAATAAAAAGCAGTATAGGCTGAAAAAACTGGGATTTCTGTGCTTTGTGTATT
The DNA here is from genome assembly GCF_000935625.1 of Nanorana parkeri. Taxonomy (NCBI): domain Eukaryota; kingdom Metazoa; phylum Chordata; class Amphibia; order Anura; family Dicroglossidae; genus Nanorana; species Nanorana parkeri. The sequence goes on along the minus strand of NW_017307403.1, from coordinate 391,495 downwards.
TTTCCTGGACTGTGAAACTGGTCTCATTGTAATTCACTCGAACTTATAAATGGCCTTGTGACCTGGTAAATTATTGAGATGGTTCGGATGTCAAGGAAGGAAACCCAGATAGAAAACCAAGGGAGGTGGGTGAGACCCTCTGATTTCTGGATATGATCATCTAGGTGGTGTGGTTAACACATCCTAAAGACTCATTTTCCACGTTGGGAGTTTGGAAATGCATATGCAAAAAAAAAAAAAAAAGTGATTACAAAAATTAAAACCAACCCTGCCGCCCCCGCCATCTGCATGTGAATAAACGCACGTCTAGGGCATTGTGTGTGTGTGCTGCCCTCATTCCACTGTGCCATATTGCGGTAGCTGGGCAGCAGCGCTCTCTAACACACAATGGCAGTTGAATAAGCCAGTCTGGTTGCTCAGCATGCCTTGCTCCTGACACAAGACATTACATTTTATATCATGTCACGATACAGCCATCTTACATGTCATAGGTTATACTGCCCATGTATTTTAATTGATTTGTGCTCTTGTATCACCAAATGTACTAGTAGGAAGGAGACGTCCCATTACACAAAGTGTATTAGAAAATGGTAATCCAAATTGGTAAAAAAATTATTATAAAAAGAAAGCATGTTTGTTCTTCCCCAAAACAGCACTGATAAAACATTCTCCCATAATATAAAGACTCCACGATTTAAGCTCACCGGCCTTTTCCACCAACTATCATTTTCTGAAAACTCCACCGAACTGCCAATCAGCTGGAGCTCCTCGTCACTCTCTGCAACTCTTCTCTTATTCTCGGCTGAACTGCCCCTGATGGAGGGTCCTCTGATCTGTTCCATGGGCTCTGGTTCCTTTATATTAACTTTTTTCTTCAAGAACCTATTCCCGCGGGAGCTGAATTCACTACTTGATCTGTTGGAGAATGGTCTTTCCTCTGAAGTCCTCAGGTCAGAATCATTCTCAGAGATGTCTAGTTCCAATTTTCTGTACAAAAAGAAAAAGCATGGAGAAGGTAACCATTAATACAGAATGAAAAATTCTAAAAGCTGCAGAATGTGTAGGTTTTACCCAGGTATACCTCATTCGATGCCGCTTCTCAAATTCTGCCAGTCTCTTCAGTGCTGCGCTGGTTGGCATCTTCGACTGCACAGGTTGAGGCTTTGATACCACACTTGCTGGTTTGACATTGCTCTGTCTATCTTTACTAGCTGGGGATTTTTTCTTTAAAAAACGACTTTGGGTTCCTGTTGATTGCCAGGGGCTAACAGTACCTTTATGTTTTTCACTCTCATGTTCTGAAGCTGACAAATCGTTTAGGTTAGCAATGGATGGTTGGGATAGTTTTAACGCACTTGATTTGTTGCTCAGTGCACGCATGTATTCCTAAAAAGACAAAGCAGATTGAACATTATATGGAATCAAGGTGGTTCTATAGCAACATATACATCTTTTTGTCCTGGATTAGGTAAATAGCCAAAGCCAAAACCTAGTTAAGGTGATCCCAGAGCTTCAGAACAAAACACTATAGTAACACCAGTGGAAATCAGAGGGTTCTAAAATTACAAGCATGAATGTAATCTTTCCAGAGAGCAGCCCTTTGTCAAATTACAAAAGACTAATGTCCTCAAACATTGGGATACAACTACAGATCTTAAAGCTGAACTCCAAGCAGTTACTAAAAAACACAATTTAAAGCAGCTAAGTATTCAGCCTATCCTATCTGATATATAATATAAGGGGTAAATTCTACTTTCAGTCAGTGAGATACCATCCCCAGCACACAGATTGGTTTTCCCTAGTAAGATCCAACCTCAAGTGCATACACATTGATCTTTCTCCCAGTACACACAGTACAGTACACACAGTCCAGCTTTCCAGAGACTCTGCAGTTCCACACTTCCAGCACATAAATTGTATGTTGAAGCATGTCCTTCCTGCAGACCTACAGACACACAAGCTGGAGGTTCAGCAATTTGAGTGAAGAAGCAATATCTGTCTTCTTCCCCCGCTGCAAAAGGAAAATTTCTCACTGCTTCCCAGTAATTGAGGTGTGTAGTGCATGATTATGTATGTTTGTATTAGGATGCACCCATTGGTGCTTCCGGAGGAGAAGAGGAAGGACCTGTGATGTCATTAGACTGGCCAAAATATCCTTTTTTTACACCTAGGGCTTCATTTATAAAATTGTGCCAGGTAGATGTTGTTCAGAAATTCCTATACTTGTCAGCACCATCTCAGGGAGCTAGTACCAGGATTATAAATGACGCCCATAGACTTTGGCTTTAAAGCAGGTTAAAAGGTTGAGTATATTGAATAAAATGTGGATAAATTGAGGAGAGGCATAGCAACATTTTAATGCTGGGCCCTGTGAATAAGGCCAGGTAGGCACAATCTCTGTTATCCATGTAGCCAGGGTTAAACAAATCCAAACACCAGAGAAAAATAATTGATTGGCCCGTAGAAAATGTGGTCAGACTGTAAACAGACACAAACAAAATACATTTATAATTATAAAGAGACCCGTTATTTGCTATGCAAGCCAGTCCACGGTGAACACCAACCTGCAGTTCATCTGAAGAATCTTTAGGTTTTCTGGGCACTCTCTGACCAGCAAGCTGGACTTCTGCCCTGGCCAGAGCTGAACTTCTTATCCCACTTCTAGCCATCATGTTTCTCCTGTTAAGAAGCAAACAATGGTTACCTTGTTAGATTAGAAGGAAATTGAATATTGATGGAACTAGGGATGTTCAGATACCAAGTACTGTACTCAGTACAAGTACATGTACAGATACTTTTCCAGCTCCAAGACTAGACTAGAGAAAAATTCAAAAGTTAGGAGGCAGCTGTCATTTGTAAGGAGCACACGGAGCTCCTGGGATTTGTGCATTCCTGTATATATAAGGGATGCACCGATACAATTTTTTCAGGCCAAGTACTGATACTTGTCCAAGTATTCACAGATACAAGTACTGATACATTTTTGTTTATTGTCATGTGACAGTTTTTCTAATACAATACAGACTAATGATTTCAGGACAGTGGGGGAGCACCAGAGCCAGGTCCCAGCTGCAACCGCTGCAACCCTGGTAGTTCTCATGAAAATGCCAAGTATCTGCACTGGTATCTGAACATCTCTACATGGAACAGAATATGAAAATGCATTTTCAGCAATGGACTGGATGCTGATCATGTAATAGATATCTTTAAAGCCTAGCTCTAGGTAAAGGGCTATATTGTAAAGGACCTTTACTTACCTGATCCCCCTCCTCTCCGCACTGTGGACTGTAACTCAGTTTTCTCGCATTTAATGCAGGGTATTGTATGTGATGATGTCACTGGGACTCTGACCACCAAAACTGGGGGATTTATATAGCGCCAACAGTTTGCGCAGCACTTTACAATATAAGGAAGACATTACAATCACAATACAATTTAAGACAAGATGGTAAGGAGGACTACAATCTAAAAGTACCCTGAACTAGCAGTTAACTCGTCTTTCCAACTCTGAGATATCTTAGCTGTCTGCACAGACATGTCATCCATTCACATATACTTTGATAGGATCTGTGAATGGAGCAACTACAAGTTCTGTCACTGTGGCAGAGGGACTTGTAGTTCACAAGTACACTGATGTCACTGCACTTGTAGCCCATTCATACTTCTTCCCGGACCTTAATGAAAAGGGTTGGGAAAAGTGAGCCTGGGCTTGGTGCGCACCCAGTTCGCTTAAGTTCATTCAAGCCCACTCAAATCTGTGACTGACACCCCTTCTTCCCAGCCCAATAAGTTGAGGGGAGGCATATTCCAGACACCTATATGTCATAAAGGGAAAGGAAATGCCCCTGCTGAAACTAGCACCACTGATTGGTCTGGGGGGAGGAGGTGGTGGTGGTCAGTTTTGAGTGGGCTTGGGTGAACTGGGTAAAGACAGGGTCTGGGAGGAAGAGTCTGTACATACCAGAGTACTGCAACCATGATCCACTGATTGCAGTTTGCAATGCTTCGCAGGCTCAAACGCAAAGATTCATAAATGCTGTTCTTTCATTTACTAATGTATGTGCATTTATTGTTATTTTTTTAGAAAAGGCTGGGCTGTACATTGAAGTGTGAACTGATTCATCCAATCATGTGATACACAAAAAAACAAACACAGAACTTGCATCGACCACAATTGAACGAACACAGGTCCATTTCATATGTAAATCAGACCCCAAACTGAACCAAAAAACAAAGCAGTTTAATGTCGGCACCCTTCCTTCAAACACACCTTATAGGTGAACGATTTCTGTGGCTGGTAACGATTACTTCTCTAAATTCATGCTTGTCATAAGGGGACTGTAATTTGTTCAATACGATTATTCTGGAATATTTTACCCATGCAGAGAGCCTAGAAATGGTCTATATCCAAGATATAAACGTTGCAACCTTCACTGTGCTCGACCCGTTCTCCACAAGCCTGCATATTTGGTCCCGCCGGCCAATTCATATATCCGTTTCACTTCAGACTCCACGGCACGACTCCATTTACAGCGACTACCATAGTAACGGTTGTAGCCATAGACTGTAGGCCTCAACCCGCAGAGAATCCAGCTTGCGTTCCAAGCCTCACTTCCATACACGCTAAGATCCCGTGGGTGCCTCTGCGGGCCTGTTCTACACTGCGCATGCGCAGTTTACTGCGCTCAAGGCTTTGGGGAATGTGTGATGAATATGCACTAATAGTAAAAATGTGTTTGATTGATGAAAGGAATGACAACTTTTATTATATTCCAAAGGGCTTCTGCCACTAGGTGTTTGACGTTGTAGCAATACGATTCGTGCTTTCAATGTGGATGTTGTGGCTGGTGTAATTCTAATGCTGGCACTGGGTCTGTGACGGAATGGAATGCACATAGGCAGCTCAACAGACAAACTCGGCATGCTGAGATGGAGTAACACTAGGGTTGCCACCTTTTCTTCCAGCGAAACCCGAACACGGAAATTTTTTGGGGAGAATTAGTCGCGCCTTATTCATATGTAAATAGCTCCACCCATTCATATCTAAATATCACAGTTGAGACTATTTTTCAATGGGGGGCCAGTAGCCCCTATCCTTATTTTGGTTGCCCCTGTCTGCCTGACATCATGTGTCCGGGTTTCAGCTGCCATGAAACCCGGACACAGCATTCAAAACCCGGACTGTCCGGGTGAATCCTGGACAGGTGGCAACCCTAAGTAACACCCGTACACATGCTTGGGAGTTACATCATGCTGGCCGGCCAATCAAGAGGCTGAATATGCTAAACCCAGTAGTAGTCCGGAGAGAAGATGGAAGTGCCAGTGTTTTATCATTCCATCGGACCTGTGACTTTATCAGACTGTCAGGGCGAGTGAAGGGATCGGCTGTGCACACAAGCGCACTGCAGGACCAGGTCCGTTAATCTCACAGATCAATGCAACTTAACCCCTTGCCATCCGCCCATTGTAAAAAAAATTGCCAGATGCTACCCGACGGGTGGTACATGTATGTGATTTTTTTTTTCTGCTCGTGCGCGAATCCCGCCAGGAATGTAAACAGCCGTTATCGGTTGTTACATACAAGCGTACAGCCAGCCGATCGCTTGTATTACCCTGCACAATGCCAGCCCCACTCTGCTGCCCCTGCCAGTAATCCCAGGCACCGCTGCCCCCCTGTGTTGCCCGGGACCGAGAACACCGCCACATCAGCTACTAGAACAGAGGAGGAGGAGAGATCAGAATTATCCCACTGCTGAGCTCTCCTCTCTTTCTAAAGGTGGAAGTGATGTGTAATACATCACTTCCGCCTATAGCTGTAATTTCTCTGGCTGCTATAGCCAGAGAAGAAGCTGGTGAAGCAGATCAACTTCTTTGGGGGTCCCTAGGTGACATTAGGGGTCTCATGGACCCCTGATGTCTCCATAAAAACGACCTGTCATTGTATGTTGGCTATCAGCTTTTCAGGCCCCTATGTGATAGCAATCAAGTTAAGTGTACAAAAAAAAAAAGTAAAAAAAAAATTAGCCATATAAAAAAAAAAGAAAAAACACCCCAAAATATTTTAAGTCCCTCGCCCCCGCGTGCACGCACTTATAAACGTAAATACGCGTCAGGTGCGCCTCCGTGCAAAAACGATTACACCACACATGTTTCATATCGCCGCGAACGTCGGAGTGTGAGCAACAATTTTAGGGCCATCAATCACTGATAACACTAAATTGATCAGCGATAAAAGCTTTTAAAGCTGCCAATGGCCAATTTTAAGCATGGTAGTTTTTCACGGGCGCACGCAATTTTAAAGCTTGATATGTTTGGTGTCTATTTACCCGACGTGACCCCATCTTTTAGATTTTACCAAAAAATTGGGTAATAATAAATGTTTTATAACATAACGTAGGGAAAACAGCTTTTTTCTCAAAATGTTCGGTTCATTTTTCATTATATAATAAAAAATTTAAAAAAAACAGCTTGTAACATGCTTACTAATAAGGCCGACATCTGTAGCTGAAATTATCTTGCATTCGGCTCCAAGAGTCTATGCCATCTTTGAAGTCTTGCCTAGCCCTGTCAGGCATTGCCACCCCCACTTTAGTCATGCATGACTTGATGGCCCAAATCACACAAACGTTTGCTGACTCTGAACGCAGAGGCCACAAGCGCACTTCCACACCTTCCCCCACAGATTCTGTATTAGATCTGCCGGCAACCTTTGTGGCCTCTGACCCACCAGCCACTGAGGCTCTGCTTGATTCTAGGTCTCTCCAGTCCCTACAATACTAAACTGCTTCCAAGGAGTTCCAGACTTCTGCCATCAGATCACTTCAAACCACTACAACACAACAGTCTATCATCTTGGGAAAAATCAGTCCAGTCATTGGACAGAGCGATTTGTCTGACACCAAGAAACCAGGTTGTCTTGGCTAGGTGGCTAAGGAATCCAGCTTTGGAGTTGGGGAAGTCCTTCCTACCAATCTTTTGGAAGATCCTCATGATGAATGCCAACCTGATGGGCTGGGCAGGAGTCTTCGGAACTTTGTCAGTGCAGAGGACATGGACATTGGAGGAATTTTGTCTCCTGATCAACATCTTGGAGCTTTGAGCACTTTGGTTGTTCCTGCAGTGCAGGGATGCCTGGCTGGAGGGTCATCTGCTCCCGATTCAGTCAACAAATGCCATGACAGTGGGATACATCAACCATCAGGGAGGATCCAGAAGAAAGCTAGAGCTAATCCTGTCCTGGGCATAAATTCACATTCTAAACTCCTGGCAGATCCCAACTCCAATACCCCCCACCCTCCCCAGATCGTCCTCAGGCCCCCCACTGTGGGGGTTGGCGGGAGAAACTATTGGGTGCAGTAAGGGATCAGGAGAGTGACATGTTTCTGAATGGACTTCGGGGATTGGCTTCTCTGCGTTACAGTTGTGTCCAGTGGAACAGACAGCAGGAGAGAAAAATAGAGCTTTTTTTTTTATTGGACATTTAATTTAGGGACTGTGCCTCCTTCATATGCTATCAGTGACAGACATAGTCCACAAGGGACCCCTGTTCACATATTTACATATGCTGCAATAGAAATTTATAGGGAGGCCCACAGGCGTGCACATTTCTATGTGCAGAACTATGCACATGCATTTACGCATGTGCAGGTGCCCGTCAAGAACTGGTTTTGGCTTCCTAACAAAGTTGTGATAATTGCTCAGCACCAGATCCAGGCTGTAAGAAGGATGTGGAAGATGTTCAAACCCAAGCTGTTACACTGTCTCTACTGACGCTGCTGCTATATGAAGACATGCATTGTCATGGTGCAACAGGACTGTTTTGTTCAGTGAGTCAGTGAGACATTCTACCTTACAATGGTGGTCAGAGGGAGAAGGATATCCTTTACGATGCTTGCTAGTAGAGAAGACCCCCTTTATTTCTGGAGAGTGGAAGAAGATGCCCTTACATCTGCGGCCAGTGGTATGAGTGTCCCCTTACAGCAGTGTCAGTGGGAGAAAAGCCCCTTTACATTGCTGCCAGAAGTAGAATAACACCCTTAAATTTTTGTTAATTGGTTATCTGAAACAGAAGCTGAAGGTGAGATGATGGTACCACTGCTGGCTCTTCTTGGTCAAGGCTGGAATTATTTTATACTTCCTATTGGAGGGCCTTGGCACACGGCAGTCCCAAATTATTATATTTACTGAACTGCTTTACAACAGGCTAATAAGAATTGCTAATAAGAATAAAACTGTGACATTACCTGGTTCAAAAAGATAAGGACGAAAGCTCCAAAACAAAAATATCACAGGAAATAAGGGATATTTAGCTACTGTGCAATATATGAGACATAGCTCATTCCTTCTGGGTGATAACTGTCTGCTCATGAAGTCATGATCTCATACTGGAATTTGCTTATTAACTTACATACTAGCTGATAAATAGGATATCTATTTATTCCAGAAAACGTATAATATTACGGATTTGTGCTGCAGTATGGAAGATTAGGTGAAAAGAACTCAGGGGAATCATGAGCTTTTTAGTTCTGTCCACTCATATACTGTAGGCAAGTTCTAGCTCATAGAAATTCGAGAAATGGTGTTGGAGTACAATTTGTATAAGCCACACTAGAGGGCGCTTTGTAAGCAAGTTTGTGAACTCTTAGGAATTTTCTGGATTTCTACATGGGAAAAAAAGACTTGTTTCAACACTACACACAATATTTTATGTAAACATTAATAATTATTAATCAATAAAGTCATTTCAACTTCTTGGAAAATTTCATCTTGAAAACAGAGTACCTGGAGTAATGTATTCACATCAGTGAGTCGGATGTTCCATTAAAGTCATGTATATTTGATCTACCCTCCCGTGCTTGTGACCACACAAACGCAAAAAGTAAGCAAGTGTCATGTACCTTGGTATGAGCTTGAAATGACAAGAATGGCCTTCCCTTATCTAAGCACCCATTCATGGGCAAAGTGACATCACTTACTGTGTAATAATGCAGGGAATGGCACTGACATCATCATCTGCTTCCCTGAGGACTACCCACTGCTAGGAGAAGATCTATACAGGAAGAGGACAATGCACGTCATGGGGCCTGAAGACTTCAGAAAATGTAAATATGTATAAATAAATCCCTAAAAATACAGGGGGTGCACGGGGACGGGGGACACGAGTAATTGAAGTGATTTCCCTTCGCGTCTTGCCCTGTAGACACCGCCGGAAGTGAGAAGAGTTTTTTCCAAAGTTAGGTTAATCCTCTCTTAGACATTTGTCTCTACAAAAAGTGTCCCTATTGGATGAATGTGCCTCTGTTCCTGTTCCATATTGTACACTTTCTATGGTGTCAATAAAGTAAAAAAAAAAACTAGTGCTTTGTAGTTTTATAACGCAAGGCGCTGCTCCACACCACTGCTGCCAAGTGGACACCAGCTGCATGCTGATATGGACCAATTTAGCGTTTGACTGGTGTGATAAACCACAAAAGTTCTCATTCTAAAAGGAACTTTTCCTAACGCATGCTCGTTGGAATAAGTTTGATTTTTCCTGACTAAGTACCACATTAAAGCGCTACTCTGGGAAAAATATAAATTACACAGTGCACTAGATTTGTAAAGTATTACTAAAAAGATGAGCGTTATGTGCTGCTGAAAAATATCGTGTTTTCCCGAAAATAAGACACTGTCTTATATTATTTTTGCCCCCAAAAACCACACTAGGTCTTATTTTCAGGGGATGTCTTATTTTTTTTTTTTTTTAATGTGCAACAAAATGTACAACAATCTAAAGTTATTCATGTACAACAATCCAAAGTTATCTGGTATCACACCGCCTGTCACAGTAACTGGCGCTCTAGAGGAATATCGGCTAATGTGGCTCTGCTCCCTCCCCCGCCGCAGCCTTGCTTTCTACAGCGCCGGCTTCCTTTGCCACCAGGGACAGTGGTACCAGCGGTGCAGCAGTGGGGACATCAGACAGTGGACAGCGTGGTAAAGTACGGTACCATTTACCGGTACACATTACAGTACAGTACCATTACATTAAGCAGTGCCTTCAGGGGGACAGCAGTTGGTGAAGTATGGTACTGGAGTGCTCCCTGTCACTGCGCTGTCTGGAGGGAGTCCCCTGTCATCCCCTTAATATAGTATGTTCCTGCAGGCTGATACCATCTCTCCTACCAGTTCCCCCTCACATGGAACCACCAAACTAGGTCTTATTTTCGGGGTAGGTCTTATATAACAGGAATCTTGAAAAATAGTGCTAGGTCTTACTTTCGGGGTAGGTCTTATTTTCGGGGAAACAGGGTAAATAAATCTTACCATGCAGAATGCTGTGCCAACGCTGAGCTTTCGGGTACTGAAGAGAGGGAGAGCGCTCCAGTCACATCACCTGCCCCTCTTCATTATCCTCCATTTACAAAATGTATTGTATTCAATGAATGCGTTAAGGTGTTCTGTGATTGGAAGAGGAGAGATGACATATCTGTCTGGATGTCACAACACTTCTTAAAGCTCAATCTTTCAAAAACTGAGCTCATGATATTTCCTCCCACCCGGTGCACCTTCACCCAACTTTTCTCTTGATATTGATAACACAAAAATCCAACCCTCCCTCATGCCAAGGTCCTAGGTGTCATCCTTGACTCGGAACTCACCTTTCTTCCCCACATCCAATCAATATCCAAATCCTGCCGCCTTCACCTACGCGACATCTCCAAATTACGCACCTTCCTCACCAATGCAACCACAAAACTACTCATCTATTCCCTTGTTATACCTCGTCTGGACTATTGCAACTCCCTCGTCATTGGCCTACCTCTACACAGGTTATCCCCCCTTCAGTCTATCATGAATGCAGCTGCTAGACTCATTCACCTAACCAACCGCTCAGTTTCTGCAACCTCCCTCTGCCAATCCCTGAACTGGCTTCCAATCACCCAAAGAATAAAATTAAAAATATTAACAATGACTTACAAAGCCATCCACAACTCTGCCCCATGAATATATCTCAAACCTGGTCTCGAAGTATCACCGTAACCGTCCCCTCCGCTCTTCCAAAGACCTCCTGCTTTCCAGCTCCCTCGTCAACTCCTACCATGCTTGCCTCCAGGACTTATCTAGAGTCTCTCCCATCCTATGGAACTCTTTACTTGTGAGTTCCGCAGAAGGGGGGGGGGGGCGACATTCACAAACAGTAACTGCAGGAGAGGTAAAATCAGCAAGCGAGACCCGCAGATTTTTTTTTTATATATCTGCGACGCACGCTGGAATCACCACCCCTCTGCAGCACTCACAAAGTCCGATAGAAATTATGTTTGAGACCGATCAGCTGTTCCAGGCAGATGATCGGTTCTGCTGCAAATGCGCAGTGGGCCGATCTGCCCTGGAACAGCTGACAAAGCGTTGGAATTCTTGACATAATCCCAGATAGCAAGCAATTGAGCTGCAAGTTTGAAAATGACTTGCTAAACTTTTGCAGACTTGCCAAGATTCCCTATTTTGTTGCACAATTACAGCAAGTCTGCAAGTCTCCAGATCAACGTGCTCCAGATCAACGTGCTTTGCAAAAGAGTTCTTGTAAGACCTGCAGGACTCTTGCTGTAGACTTGCCAAGCAAATTTGCCACAAATTCAAAAAGTGTCAACTAGAACTGGTGCTGCAAGTGTTATGCAAGTCTACAACTTGCCAGGAATGTGTGCAGCAAGTTAACAAGAATTACAATTTAACCCTGGCACAAGTTTGTGGCAAGTTATCCTTGCTATCTGGGATGGACAGTCACACATTCCACTGCTGTGAAACTGGGCGGAGTTACGTTGGAATTTGCGACCAAGTCACTGGTCACACATTCCAACGTAGTCACAGATTTTGATAGAACACCTACAGAACGCTATAGGAGGGGGCTGAGACATGACCAGTCCCCCTGCGCAAGGAGAGAGAGAGCAGCAGTGACTGGTGTTTATTACAGTGGCAAAGTCTCACATGGGATCACTGCACAGATCTGGAAGAAATACACAAAGCATAAAACACCTGCAGAAAACTACAGGAGGAGGCTGAGATATGACCAGTCCCCCTGCGCAAGGAGAGAGAGGGCAGCAGTGACTGGTCTTTATTACAGAGGCAAAGTCTCACATTGGATCACTGCACAGATCTGGAAGAAATACACAAGCTACACCAAGTTTCTATAAATAATACATATGACTCTTTAAATTAAAATACACATGACTCTTGTATTAGGACACTATTTATTTAGTCTGGAGTTCAGCTTTAAACAAATCACAGCTCCTCTATAGTTCAGTTTAATAAAGCAGGAGTGTGCAGACTTCATAAAGGCTGACATATACATGTGTGGAATTTGTGAATTACAATCTACAATCTAGGAACCTGACCTGCTTCTATCTACCCTACTGCACTTCCCCAGCTATATGAATAAGCCGATTTCTCAATCACACCCATCACTGTTCTTCTTTCCAGCGCAGTCCACATATTAGCATGACCCTGCCCCCATCCACCCAGTCATGTCTATTACAAAGTGCTGGACCCCGCCTCTCATCACATGACCCCTCCCCATCATTTCCAGCCCTGTGTTACAATGTGCCTGTCCCAGCCTCTCATCACATGACCCCTCCCCCTTCTACTCAGTCTTGTGTTACATTGTGATCGTCCCCGCCTGTCATCACACATCCCAGCCCACCAAAGCTGCGCGCGTTCCCGGTGCAGGCTTGACGCTCTGCGCGTTCCCGTGAGTAGCTGCAAAGATGGCGGCGCTCATCGCTCTCACACAGGTAAGCCGAGCCTGCAGAGTGACATTGCGGGTTAGCGAGGGGTTAGGCGAAGTGGCGGCCGGTGGAGGATAAGTTTACCTTGTCTGTGCCCTGTAAGGTGGCACGGTTGTGGTCCTAAGTTGTCTTTATCTATAGTTCGGCTATGGGCTGAGGCCTGGGGTGTGACTGTCACAGAATAGCTACACATCAGCCGGCATGAGTGACTGGACAAGGTTCCGGCAGATGGACGTGAACTTGTTTGTGTTCTGTGTTATGGGATGATGTTGATAGGAGATCATTGATAGTGTGTGACATCAGAGGTCCCTCCTGTGCTGTAAGCACGCCATTGCTCTATGGTGTCAGCACCCAGCAGGGATACTATGGGGTCATCGCATAATGAACTCTCAAGAGTGGTAGCGTGACTGCATCTTCCAGTGGTATTTTTTCCACCAGCATTGTCATTACTGAAGCTGCCCATACACCAGTTATATTCTGTTAGAAGAAATCCGTTTTTGCAATGTTCCTTCCATCTTCTAATAATGGGGCAAATTGATTTTGATCGTTTTTGACCGCAGTGATGGAAAAAAAAATTTGTTGAGGTGTACAAAAGTCTACCCAGCTCAATTCTACAGCAGGGGTGGGCAACTCTGGCCTTCCAGCTGTTATGGAACAACAAGTCCCATGAGGCATTGCAAGACTCTGACAGCCGCTCGCATGATTCCTAGGTGCAGAGGTATCATGGGATTTGTGGTTTCACCACAGTTGGAGTGCTGAGGTTGCATACCTCTAACATTTGGAGGGTCCCTCAATAGTCAAGAAAATTGCACAGTTTTTAAAGTGATATTAAAGTCAAAAGGATTTTAAGCTATTTCAAATGCTGATGAAATCGCTTATAATGGATGCTGATTCTTGATGTTTTATTTTACGGGGTTATTCACAAAAGGGTGAAGAGTTTGGAGAAGACAGGAGAAGTGACCAATCTAGGACAACATAGCTGAACTGGAAAAAATATCCAATTCAGCTCACTTTCCAGTTCAGCTATGTTGTCTTAGATTGTTCACTTCTCCTGTCTTCTAAATCTTTACCCTTTTGTGAATAAGCCTGTTAGTTTCCTGCAGAATCAGCAGGTCCCCTGAGCACTGGTCCTGATATGCTGTTTTAGAGTGGCTCCTTTTGTCAAGCAGAATGCTATGCAGTCACCCTTGTGTGTGCTAGTAAGCTGTGTGTGTCTCCACAAACACACAAATATCCAAAAACCTGTAGCACTCCTTACCGGAACTCTCATACGCATTTGTGGGTGCTCGCGATGACTGTGGATGGCGCCGCATTCAGTATAATCAAATTAGGAACGTCACCAGCATGTAAACACATATGTTTACTCTGAGCGTGATGAAGGGGACCCTGTGTGGCCCCGAAAGTGCTTGATGACACTTTGAGTGATGATTGACATCAAATAAATGGATTTGCACTGACATCTGAGTCTTTGTTCCTAATTTGATTATCCACAAACACAGCAAATCAAGCTACTTCCCTCCCCCCGGCCCCCTCTCCTCTGTCCTCCAAGCTAGTAGATGAACAGTTGCTGGAGTGTGCGCTGTCCTTTTTGTGATCTTGTACTGGGCAGGAAGTTCAGGGAAGCTGAGCTGAGAGACTTGGAAGAAGCTGTTCAGAAACATGATGATTGTAAATGTTAGGGCAAAAATGTAAAGCAATATATTAGGGATTAGCGATATATCGGCCGAAAATTGAACTTTTGGCAAAATGCATCCGTGCTTTTTCTCCTCCCTGCTGGACGCTGCTCTGTGTCCCAGCGGGGAGGGGAGAAACTGTCACAGGAGGTCGAGCGGTGCGGAAGGAGAGCACTCTGAGCGGCCGGCGTCTCTCCTCCTCGCACCGCTCAGCCTCCTTTTAACAGATCGGGGAGAGCGGCCGTGTGGGCGGAGACAGCCAGAAGGCTGAGCTCTCCTCCCGCCCTGCTCAGCCTCCTGTGACAGCCGATCCAGGAGGGAGAGCAAGTACAAGCAGTCAGTGATCAGTGATCGCTGAGTGTTTGTAAATAATTGAGGACAGAATATGGTTATTATATCCTCAGTTATGAATGAATGGGAAGTGATCTACATCACCTCCTGTTCATTCATGATTGTGGTTATTGTAAACATACTCTGTCCACAAGTTCTCAGCATAGAACAGGGGATATTTTAAAAGGGAAATATCAGGGGTCGGTTTTCCCAATAAAAATGAATAAATAAAATATTAAAAAAAATGTACGTTTATATAAAATATTTGAAAAAGACTAAAAACATTTTCGGTTTTCGGCCTGACATTTTCTTTTTCATTTCGGTGTACCTCTAGTAGATTGATCTGGATTCATTATTGAAAACATTTGGTAATGTAATACTACTTTTAACTCCAGGTTGTTTATTTACAAACATTTCTTATAACTGCTAATAATTGGGTAGCTGCCAGTTTTGTTGCATGTGTGGCTTGTACTGCTTTATAACCTGTACACCAGAGGTGGATAAACTCTGGCCCTCCAGCTGTTGTTGAACTACAAATCCCACGAGGCATTGCAAGATTCTCACAGCCATATTCATGCCTCCCAGAGACAGATGCCCCAGGGGGTTTGTAGTTTTCCCCACCGCTAGTTTGCCCACCTCCTGCCGTACACCTTTTAGGGCAGGTCCACACCATTTTCCGGACCCGATCTGGTCCGGAAAATAGACTGCGCTGGTGGGAACAGAGGCCAGGACGAGCATAGGGATACATTAGGATGCATTTTGGGTCTGGAAACAATCTGGTCTGGTCTGGACATGATCTGGATGTGGTGTGAATGGGCCCTTAGGACCCATTCACACCTTTTATCTGTAGGTGTGATTAGGGATTCCTGTATCAGGAACTTTGGATTTCTTGCAGCAGGAATTCCTAATCTTCAGTTTACAAGAGGCAGCTGTCACCCGCTCAAGTTAATGATCGCATGACAGTGGCTGCATTTGAAAGAGGCAGAACGCTGACAAACCGCATGTAATCATATGTGTAGTTGTGATAAGATTGTGCCATGATTACATGCGGTTAGGAATCAGGATTGGTGCCTTCGAATTTGAACAGGTGACAGCTGCCAATGTAAATGGCAGATTAGGGATTCCTTCTGCAGGGATCCCTAACTAATCACACCTAAAACATAGGGCCTTGGGGCCCATTTACACCAGCAGCCGTTCGGTGCCTGGCATAGTGTTGATGTTCTGATCGCGATGCTTTACATTTTCCTATTTTTTTGTAAGAACTTTATTGAAATGTCACAAGTGACATTTCATTAAGCTTTATGGGCACATCATGGTGCAGTGTGGTTGTACTGCGTCGCAATGCACTGTGCTCAAGAAAAAAACAAAACTTTTTTCAGCACACACCACCATGTTGCGGCGGTGTAACCCGAGCCTACATTGCCCTGTCTTGTGTTTTGCGGCTGCACTGGAAAAAAACGCTTGGCGCTGTCCCAATGCATTGGGTGGGAATGGGCCCTTACTCCATTACATTAGCTGAACACCAGTAGATTTTGCTCAAAATTATGTTTAAAATTCTGAAAGGTCATTTGTCAGTACATTGCATGATGCCATCATTGGGTCAGCTCATTTAAAAAAATCCTAAAATATATTTTTGATTGCAAGTAGCCTAAGGCTGTCCATACACTGTTCTATTTTTCTCGTTCAACCCGGGACTGAACAAGAAAAATAGAGCAGATTCCTACAGCAACCCTGCGAGTGAATCGATGGAGGAATCCCTGCTGATTGCATTGTATTCTGACAGCGGCCGCCGTCCCATACCCGAACCTTTGATCAGCTGATCGAAGGAAGCCGGCTAAAAGGGTGCGGACAGCAGCACCCACTGTGAAAATATTGGCCGGTTCCTCAAAAACCAGCCAAAATTTGCACAGTGTATGAGCACCCTAAGTACCTAAATATGCCGGAGTATCCTGGGACCCCTGTATAGTAGTACACAGACGTAGGGCAGCAACTAATGATTATTTTCATAATTGATTAGTTGGCTGATTTATTTATTCAATTAATCATATTAAAAAAAAAAATCCTTAATTTAAAATAAAATACACAAATGCAGTGTTAAAAAAGTTTATTTTAGAATAAAACTGCATGCACATTTTTTTGCAATCGCACTGCACTGGAACGCATGGCATTGTGGTACTGTGCGTTCCAGTGTAGGTGATGTCACTGTGGGTGGGAGGCACGTTTGGGATGCCATTAAAATGAATGGCAGTGCAACGTACCTCCTGCAGCAGAATTTGTCAGGCTGAAACCGAAAATGCCTTTTTTCCCTCTTTTAAAATTTTTTTTTTTTATAATTGTATTGTGAGCACATGGCGCTTGAATAGCTTCAGCCAGGGAAGGACAGCTGCCAGTGGTGAGATTCCACAGATGGCAGCTTAATATAAATACAGCAGGTAGTGGGCTGGTACAATAGCCAGCCTGCTATTGGCCATTTCCAATTGCAATAGCCAAAAGCAGGCTGGCTATTGCACCCTCCCTCTGCTTGCTGTGCCCTCCTCCCACAGCGTGGAGGAGAGAGCTAGGGGATCCAACCAACTAATCATTAAGGAGAAGGATAAAGTTGACAACTATTATCATAATCGATTAGTTGATTGCAACCCTGCTCAGACCCATGTTTGCATTTCACCTGTGCGTTTCGCGGTTTGTCAGAAGTTCATTGTCGCCTGTGGCATCATTAAAGGACAATGGATGTAAATATATTGTCACTTTTCTCCCAGTATGTCTACCATTTTTGAGTGCAGCTTGAAAGCAGAACTCCAAGATGATCTAAACATTCCAGTGAACATGAGCCTGCCATAGACAGAAGCATTAAGTCTGTGAGGTGCGGGGCCAATGCTAGGACCCAATCAGACTTTGCTGTATTTTCTCATGCTGACAGGAGGTGATAGCAGAGGATGGACATCATCGTTGGGTTACTGCTTCATTGTTCAATTGGCTTTCTGCAGTGTGTTTTTACTAGGGCTGCAACAACTAATCGACATAATCGATTATAATCGATTATTGAAAAAGTTGTCAACTTTTTCAATAATCGATTAATCGGCTTCCGATCAGTTGGCCCTGTTCGCGGCTCCACACATAGCAATAATACATTATACAGGCTGTTTGTTGTTCCTCTATAGCTACTAATGTTCTGCAGTGTGCCGCTTAAAAAAAACAAAAAACACAACAGGAAACATTAAAAAGCTCCCGGCCGATTGCCATTCTGCATTCATTGCTGTATAAATTTACACTATCCTTTTCACTATATTGCACACCACACTATTTTTTTTCTTTTTTTACTTTTTTTTTCTTCCACCGCTCCAAGCTTGCGCCTGTGATGGACTACAATCTCAATACAAACTAGTAGTCCATCACTGGAGCCATTTTTTAAAATGTATTTTATTGTTTATCCGATTAACCGATTAATCGAACTTAATAATCGGCTAACTAATCGATTTTGAAAATAATCGTTAGCTGCAGCTCTAGTTTTTACCAGCATTCTCGACTAAGCCGTGCTGCTCCTTTTGAAGGTTGAGAATCGGGGTGTGCAAAGCAGGTAAAATGCTGGAAGACTGTCAGTCTGTGGCTTCAGTATTTAGTGAGCCACTGATCAGGAAAAAAGCATGCAGAAATATAAACTTGTGATCTGTATGTTGGTTTCAGGTCAGTGAGGTAACACATTTTGAAGCCACTGAACAAGTGTGACAGGCATTTTCAGAAGTATCACCCTGCATGTTTTTCTCATGACAGGCCAGCTTTAAATAGGCCAAATATTTGCATGATGCATTCAGCTACCAATTAAGTTCTAATGGGTGCAACCGCTCGGCTTTATTATATTCTTTAGTACGCAGGATGTTTTGTTTAGCAAATGAGCTGCAATCAGAATGTTACCAAATGTCATTTGTTTCCTTTGTACTTCAATGGACATATTCACCGGTTACTAGTGAAAGCCATTTACAGTGTAACACTAAATTCACCCCTATGAGGGATGTACTATGAGAGCTACTGATCCATAAGTCATTCAACCCGAAAGTGGATGCTATTATGTTATCTTACACCCAGCTTCATATAACTAACTGAAAGATTTCTGTGCTTTTGTCCCTACTTCCCCATGCTTGCCATGGCCATTTAAGATGAGCTAAACTCCATCCCTGGGGTGTAGAGCCACATTTCCAGAGGGTATCACTTTAAGAGTCTGTAAAAATATTTGAGATGTTATTAAGAAGTTCATTTCCCCCATCATCTGTTATTATTGGACAAGACTACATTATGTACAATTTTTCTTATTAAAGTAGTATTAAACTCTCAACTTTTTCAATATGAAATCTAGATCTAACAAATATACATTGCCCAGCAAAGCATTTTACTTTTTTGCCCAAACACTTAAGATCATCATGTTTCGGAACAGCCGATTCCAAGTCTCTCAGTTCAGCATTCCTCAACTTCCTGCCCAGTACAAGATCACAAAAGACAGAGCTGACTCCAGCAACTACTAGCTTGGAGAAGGGTGGAGAGGGGGCCAATCCCGAGTATTTGGGCGAGTACTTTTTACTCACCCAAATGCTCCGATACCAGACCTTCTGGTATCTGACTGGCAGTGCCGTAGGGGAACATGGTGTCGACTTCCCGGCCAATCGGCATCGAGTGGGCCGAACAGCTGGCTCCATGCTGATTGGCTGGGAAGACAGCTTTCCAGCCAATCAACATGGAACTGGCTTCCTGGCCAATGAGGAAGCTGGGAGGCAGGTCATTACTCGCCGCCCGGCTTCCCGATTGCCTGGGAAGTCAGCTCCATACTGCTTTGCCAGCAAAACCGGCTTCCCAGCCAATCAGCATCGAGCTGGCCAAACATGGAGCCGCCTTCCTGGGAATTCATGAAGCCATGCAGCGTGTCATTACCTTCTGCCCAGCTTCCTGATTGCTTGGGAAGCCGCTCCATGGTAGCGGAAGCACCAGTGTCGGTACTTCGTATCGGCGAGTGCCGACAGCAAAATATCAGTACTCATACTCTATACTGAAAAACTAGTATCGGTGCATCCCTACTGAGTACCCAAACAGAGCCAGTAGCTCTGTTCATTTGAAGATTTTCATGTGGACTCCTATCAGCTGATCGAGGGATGCCAGCTGAAAGGGTGCCAACAGAGGCTAATTCAGCTGAAGTTTGACCAGTGTTTGGTCCCCTTGGCACCCCCTCCGTTCAACATAAGTTGATCTTTCAATTGACTTGTGTCAAACGAGCTGATCCAAACATTCTCCACCGTATAGTTACTACAGCCACTCGGCTGCAGTCGCTAATTATGTATTCTGACTGCAGCAGGCGCCAGTTGTCAAAATACCATAGCTGAAGCAGGAGATCCATCCATCCATCCTGTATAGTGTGGGCGGTGGTATCTGGTTTCTTTTGTTCGGCCTGCACGCTGAACAAAAAGAAATCTATTTGCCTAATACTTGTCCATTGTGACACCACAGTGCTTTAAAAAAAAATATTTTCTCCTGGCTCTGTGCGTCCCACATGCGCACACAAACTATCAATTAATTCTATGAAAAGGCAGTAGACTGCTCTAAGTGGGAACTGGTAGGTATAGGGTAGAGTGACCAACAAAAGTTAATCAATATACGTGATGGTGAAAACGATCCACAGGTGACATCATTTAGGTCATATTTTGTATAGTTTAACTTTTTATTAATGTTTAGTAGTGCTTTGTAAGTGTCCATTCAAGCAAATCTGTCTCAATAGTAATAATAATAATAATTGGGTTCTTGTTTTTTCTAAGTGACCTTTTCCTGGTAAGTTCTGTCATTTGTACGTGGTGTGGAAAAAGCCCATTCACCCCATATAGTGTGAGCAAGCCCTTAGACGGCTGGGCAAACTCTGGCCCTCCAGCTGTTGTGGAACTACAAGTCCCACAAGGCACTGCAAGATTCTGTCAGGCACTACTCCCAGAAACAGATGCATGATGGGATTTATAGTTTCACCACAGCTGGAGTCTGCCTACCCTTGCCCTTAGAGAAGGAGCCTTGTTCCAAACAACTTTGTCAATTGGCATTGGTGAAAGCAGCCATTCCCTGGCTGATGGGCCACATACAGTTTCCATTGCAGTAGCTTAGGTCATATGTGCAGCTGCCCTACTCCTAGTAAAGTTTGGGAATGGCTGCTTCAACCAAAGCCTAATCACCCAGATGTCTTGTTTCGTTCCAGATTCCCTTTCAATTCCATTTCAGCGTTTGCTGCATAATCCATTTAATGCACTTTAGCCTGGCTGACTTGTTTTAAAAAAAAAAATCAATTCATTCTTGGTGATTAGCTGCTTGATGTAACCGGGTAGTGCTCTGCCATGATAATGGGGCGTCATTCTATTCTGAAATGAGGGTCATTAGCTTTGTATGTATATAGGTTTTATTGAGTTTGCTCTCAGTGGGAAGTCCCAAGGTGATGATTTGGTTGGACAGAGGTGGGGGATGAAGAATGAGCTAAGGGAAGCAGGGAGATGGGTTTTCCTTCCTGCATTGGGATGTCAGCTCTCTAATAACATAATATGTCCATTTCCTGACCAAACTGCAGCAGCCTGTTATTATATATTAATAAGATACATCCATAAAGATGGGCTCTTTGTCAGACCTGCAATAAAATATGTCCTATTTCTCTTCACAGAAGTGTAGTCAATACTTCATAGATTTTATGTGTAAATGCCACACACCGGCCGCCCCTCCCAATCATCCCTTCTATTTGTGTACGGAAGAAAAGCACTAAATTAAAACCTGGGCTGAGATACTTTTATTAGTTGTCTCATCTGATATCAGTCAAAGCTGTGTAACCTGTTTGATGACAAGTGTACACCCGACAGTATCAGGGTTCGACAAAAAAAGATCTGGATAAATTGGAGTCTTAGACAAATGGTACTCCTTATGCTCCCTGTCAATTTAAAGGGAATGTGTATTGGCTTTGTACATTTGAAAAAGTTGTCAACTTTTTCAATCATCGATTAATCGTCTGTAGCTGCAGACCTCCAAACTTTGCGTGGCCTTCAGATTGGCACAACAACAGTGCATAGCGAGCTTCATGGATTGGGTTTCCATGACCGAGCAGCTGCATCCAAGCCTTACATCACCAAGTGCAATGCAAAGCGTGGGATGCTGTGGTGTAAAGCACGCCGCCACTGGACTCTAGAGAAGTGGAGACATGTTCTCTGGAGTGACAAATCGCGCTTCTCTGCCTGGCAATACGATGGACGCGTCTGAGTTTGGCGTTTGCCAGGAGAACGGTACTTGCCTGACTGCACTGTGCCAAGTGTAAAGTTTGGTGGAGGGGGGATTATGGTGTGGGGTTGTTTTCCAGGGGTTGAGCTTGGCCCCTTAGTTCCAGTGAAGGGAACTCTTCAGGCATCAGCATACCAAGACATTTTGGACAATTTCATGCTCCCAACTTTGTGGGAACAGTTTGGGGATGACCCCTTCCTGCTCCAACATGACTGCGCACCAGTGCACAAAGCAAGGCCCATAAAGACATGGATGAGCGTGTTTGGGGTGGAGGAACTTGACTGGCCTGCACAGAGTCCTGACCTCAACCCGATAGAACATCTTTGGGATGAATTAGAGCGGAGACTGCGAGCCAGGACCTCTCGTTCAACATCAATACCTGACCTCACAAATGGTCCAACATTCCCATAGACACACTCCTAAACCTTGTGGATGGCTTTCCCAGAAGAGTTGAAGCTGGAATTGGAATCACCCAATTCTCGGCGGATTTTCCAGTCTGCTTGTTCGACAGAAGACGTGCGACCGTACAGTAGAAACGGTCGCACACCTTCCATACACTTTGCGATTTATCGTACGATCGCGGGATTTCCTGCGATTATCGTACGATAATCGTACAGTGTATGGGCACGTTGAGTCTCCCATGGATAATGGTGGATTCACTCCAGCAGTTGCTCCAAGTTGTCACCAAAACCCTGTACACAATCGATTTAGGATCCAGTGGCTATTATTTATGGAAGAACCCTGGGGCCATGCTAAAAGAAATAAGAAACAAAATTCTTACTTTGAAGTCCGAATTCTGTGTTTAAAATTCTGAGTTTGAAACTCAAAATTTTCTTCACAGATTTCTGACTTTTAAACACAGAATGTTTCAGCATGGCCTCTGGGCTCTTCCGTAATTACCGTATTGGCATTTCAAGCGCTGCTTTTTTTCAATACTGTTGATCTCTTGGACTGTATATTCCATTTATGCTGGCTGCTAAATGGCTTTGGAGATTAGCGCAGACTTTTACTTGCAATCCGAAGGATGGCAAAGTGTCTGTGTTTACATGACCTAAAAATGGGCTCCAGTGTTTTGTCTCATCATTCCTTTATCTAAAATCATTGAGGTGGAAGAAAGATTAATCACTGACTCCTGTTCATTCACTGACAATATAGTCATTATTTAGTTCAAGTATAACCTGAAGCCAAAACTTTTTTAGTTTTGGATAGGGTACCCAGGATTATAACCCCTGTTTTTTTGTGTCCCATTGGGGAGATTGCTCTTCACGCAGCAGGAAGTGAAAGCAATTCCCTCCAAAGTGAGGGAAATCCCTGGTGGTCAGCAGGATTACCAGAACTAGTGTCCCCATTGGAAGATTCCCCATTCGCCAACGCTGTCAGAATACCCAAACAGAGCCGACAGCTGATTGGCTGCCAGCTCTGTTCGTTCAAAGATTTCCCAAACCGGCTCCTTTGATCAGCTAATCAAGGGATGTCGGCCGAAAGGGTGCCAACAGTGGCACCCACTGTGCAAATTTTGACATGTGGACACTGGATGAGAATTCACATAGTTCATGGCCAGCTTTAGTCTGAATAATCTAAGTCGTGGTCTAATGTAGCCGATACATCAAAAGACTGTTCAGCTGCAATATATTAAATTTTTGTGTTTGGATATACTTTTAGTCCTAGCTTGTACATCTTTGTTGTGGATCTGTATCAAGTGCCTTGTTGAAGCCAAGATAGACTATCAGGGTTATTCACAAGCAGGTGAAGAGTTTGGAGAAGGTCGGAGAAGTGAACAATCTAGGACAACATACACTATATTGCCAAAAGTATCGGGACGCTTGCCTTTACACGCACATGAACTTTACTGATATCCCAGTCTTAGTCCGTAGGGTTCAATATTGAGTTGGCCCGCCCTTTGCCGCTATAACAGCTTCAACTCTTCTTCACCTCCCTTATCTGGCACATCTATACATTAACCCCTTCATCTCCACCCTCCATTCCCCCTGTACTGGCGCTCAGGCTGCACACAGCCGCAATTCAGCCGCCCGCCCTCAGAGGACCCCGTACCTTCCTCCTCGCCTCTGGTCTCTGCGGCCCTGCGTTTAATGGACAGAGACTGCTGACACCTGTAGTGCCCTCACACATAGGACACCAGGACTGTCATATAATGATTATGTTCTGTTTAGGCTCACTATCTACTTGTGTTAGTTGATTACATTAAAGTATTTTTTAGGGCTGCAAGTAATGTTTTTCATAATCGATTAGTTGGACGATTCTTTTTTTTCAATCAAATACATTTTTTTTAAATATCCTTAATTTAAAATAAAATACACAAATGCAAACAAAGTTTACTTAAGAATAAAACTGCATGCACTGCTCTGGAACGTACGACATTGCAGTATAGTGCGTTCCAGTGAGGGCAATCACTCTGTGGGTGGGAGGCGTGTTTGGGGTGCCATTGAAATTAATGTCAGTGTAACGCACCTCCCGCAGCAGAATTTGTCAGGCCGGAATTGAAAATGACTTTTTTTCCCATCTTTTATAATTTGTTTTGTATAATAAATGTATAGTAAGCACATGGCGCTTGAATAGCTTCAGCCGGGAATGACAGCTGCCAGTGGCAAGATTCCTGCAGACGGCAACTGAATGTAAATACAGCAATTAGTGGGCTGGTGCAATAGCCAGCCTGCTATTGGCCATTTCAAATTGCAATAGCTGATAGCAGGCTGGCTATTGCACCCAACCACTGCTTGCTGTGCCCTCCTCCCAGCATGGAGAAGAGAGCTAGGGGATACAACCAACTAATCCATAATGAGAGTTGACAACTATTCTCATTATCAATTATTATATATTGGTTGCAGCCCTAGTATTTGTAGGTCTGTCTTCTATGTTTCTATCAATAAAGACTTTATTTAAATACAGTTTTGGTTAAAATTATTTTGTTGTATCCAGACAAGTAGATTGGGCCCCCGCTTTAGTCCGTGGACAAGTAGTTTTTTGAAAAATTTCAACACCCCTGAGATCCTCAAATAATCTCTGAACTGGTGCTGACACTGTCCTTCCTTCTGGAGGGTGACTACTTTTGTTCCTCATGGTCCCTGTGTGTGTTGTAAAGTAGCCACCGCTCCAAGCTCGCTCCCGTGATGGACTGCACTCTCATGTTTAGTTTACTAATTTGTATTGAGATTGTAGTCCATCACAGTAGTGAGCTTGGAGCAGTGACTACTTCACAATACACACAGGGACCTGGGGAACAAAAGTAGCCACCCTCCAGAAGGAAGGACAGTATCGGCACCAATTCAGAGATGATTTGAGGATCTACAGCCGAGTGATACACAAATAAGACACATTTATGTTAAAAAGGTACTTAAATGTATTTTTAAATTTTTACTTAAGTGGGAATCGATGGGAAATCATCCAGTGAACATTTAGTTCTGGTGACCTTGCTGACCACCAAGCATTTCCCTCACTTTGGAGAGATTTCCACTCAATTCCTGTTGTGGTTATCGGACAGGAAGTGAAGGGAATTCTCCCCAATAGCACACGGAGTGCAAAAAGAAAAAAAGCTGATGGGTTATTATAACCTTCCTTTACTCTGTACAAAAGTTCTGTTTTAAGAAATGTAGTTAATCTGCTACCTCTAGCTCTTGAAAACCTGGAAGTGAACCTACACTGCTACTGCTAAAAATAAAATGATCCCCCAACCTGTTCTTGTTTAGTGTCATTTACTTTTGAGAAGACTGAATAGAGGTAGTTTAAGGCTCCATTCACACATAGCGTTTTGAATTCAGCATGTTTTATTTTGTGCTGAAAAACATGCAAATTTTAATACACGTGTGTTTCCAGCTACAACCACAGTCTTTTGGAGACAAAACGTGCTGAAATTGCACATGTACCTTTTGCCACTTTCCATGTTTTTGTGTACGAACGTGCAGGTGTGAATGCTCCCCATAAGAATGTATGTGGTTTTTTTTGTGTGTTTTTTGCGTATGATTGAATGGAGCCTTAATGTTTGCTACATACAGATCTCCCTCAACGTTACTGATATACCTAAAAGGTTCTGTCTCCACTATAAATGGATTTAGCAATTTTCCCCTTTTTTTTTTCTGCGTTTTAGCAGCACTAATATTTTCTTTTTTTACTTCCTTCTGTTGGTTTTTAGACCCTTTTCTATCAGCTGCACTAGGGGGCATATTTATAAAGCAGTGAATCGGATTCACCAGACTAGGGCTGCAACCTGCTAATTCTCATTATCGATTAGTTGGTTGGATCCCCTAGCCCTCTCCTCCACGCTGGAAGGGGGGTACAGATAGAAGTGGGTGGGTGCAATAGCCAGCCTGCTATTGGCTATTTTATTTGAAATGGCCAATAGCAGGCTAGCTATTGCACCTGCCCACTACCTGCTGTATTTATATTCAGCTGCCATCTACGGAGTCTTGCCACTGGCAGCTGTCCTTCCCTGGCCGAAGCTATTTAAGCGCCATGTGCTTACAATACAATTATAAAAATTTTTTTTTATAAAACTGGGGAAAAAAAGTCCTTTTCGGTTTCAGGCTGGTAAATTCTGCTGCGGGAGGTGTGTTGCATTCTATTAATTTCAATGGTACCCCAAATGCACCTCCCACCCACAGTCGCCTACACTGGAACGTACGGTACCACGATGCCCTGCGTTCCAGTGCAATGTGATTGTGAAAAATTGTACATGCAGTTTTATTCTGAAGTAAACTTTGTAACACTGCATATGTGTATTTTATTTATAAAGATGTATTTTTTTCCGATTTTAATAGAAAAAATAATCGGCCAACTATTCGATTATGAAAATAATCCATTAGTTGCAGCCCTACACCAGACATTTATTGAGTTTGTCTGACATATAATTTGCTTACCTCCTAGGAAGGTAAGAACTTACTCCATCTGTCTTAATCCAACCTTTAAATTAATTTCTTAGGAATTCCTCTATTTCAACAAAATTATTTTGAAATCTAAAACTTTTGTTTTCTCGTATTAATTTACAGGTTTTTTTTCTGAAAACAAAAAATGGTAGACGTTGGTAACCACTAGAACCCAATTTTTGTCCCACTTCAACATCAGGCACTCTATTCCCATTTGTCAATACCAGGGCTAGAACATGATCTCTGGTTGTGCATTTTACAAACTGTTTTAGAGAAACCACTTTCTTCAACATATGCTTGCTTTTTATACATTTTAGATAATGTCTGGTATGTTGAAGTCTCCCGTAATAAAAATCATGCGCAGAAAGACTGAAGTCATTCCAGGCATCCGCCACCTGAATGACTCATTTAGGGCTGACATGTAAACAAAATAGTGTAATCAGCAGCAGTGGCACCCGGTGAATACGTACTATTGTTTACATGCCAGCGTTAAACAGCTAAGGCAGGGTCCAGTACACTTGTAAACATTCGTACAATATTTACACGCATACAGTGTAAAATACAGCCAAACGCAGAACCATGAATGCAGATTTTTTTTTTAGTTTTGGTTTATGCAGCCAAGTAAGTGTAGCAGTGATCATGGGCCCATAGCATACAATATGCTGTGTTCAGATGTGTATAAATTACTGACATCATGGATGTGGCACATATGAAGCAGGAAAGGAACCTGCAACAACTGATCCAGTATGTGTACATTTTTCTGGATTTTTTTTTACTGGGGTCATCTTTTCTGCAGGAAACATCTGTGATCATGTCATTGTTCTCTGTAGGACACACACACACACACACACACACACACACACACACACACACACACACACACACACACACCTCTTTATGCTTACCTAACCACTGTTCAAAACCTAGAAGAGATTATTCTACCTCATTAGGAAGGCAGGAGATATCAGTGTATTGTGGCTGCAGGCTCAGTTCTGTAAAGCCTCTGAGTTAGGCATTGAGAAAATGTTTTTTTCCATAAGTGTTAAAGGAGAACTACGGGGTTAGGGCTTTTCCCCATAGTTCTCCTAAGGATAGCGGGAGGACACAAACTAGCGTCCTCCCGTCACCCAATGCTCAGTATACCGTAATGTTTTGCACACATTATAGTCCACATTTTAGGCCTGTAACTTACTTAAAACCCCCCTGACATATATTTTCTGCAAGCAGTTGCAAATGTTTACATTGCAGTATATTAGCGCAAATCTTTATCAAACCCAAGCATGTAGTAACAAATGCACTTAAGTTTAATTTTAATGCCCAAAAACACAAATGCAATAACCCAAATTGTCTATAGGTGATGCTATAAAAGCTCGTACAGGTAATGAATTAAGAAATATCCACAAATACTGGCCTTTTTATTGCTTCCACTCTATGCAGCGATACCTAACGTGTAGAGTGATTGTCCAATTTCATACGTAGGCATAGGCGCACATGATGCGTGTTTATGTTAATACGCGCAAGCATGGTGGGTGGGGGCTTTAATAATTTTTACTTTTATTTAATTATGTTTTTTTTGTTTTGAACCTTTTTTTTTTTTACTTAATTTTTACAAGCCCTATGTGATGGCATATCAGTGGTTCTCTTTAATCAGGAGTCCGTTATCACCTTTCCACTCCAAATAACATATTGCCCGCAGATCACACTCCAATAGCTTATTGCCCAGCTTCTGCGGCCGAGCAATGACAGCTCAGGAACCGGAAGTGATGCAATCAGGGTCGCTTCCAGTTGCATATGGTGGGGAGGAGATCGGTGAACGGATGTTCGTCGGTCTCCTTCCTAGCTTCCCTCTGACGCCCAACATGCCGGTCCTGGGCCCGCAGGAGGGACAACGTAGCCCGGGAAACTGCCAGGAGTCTGTTTGAACAGACCAGCGACACACACACTAAAACGTTGACTGAGCGTGCAGACTAATGTGATGAGGGAGGTCACTGTTTACTTTATTTGAAGTGTACATTCCATTTAGGTCTCCACATAGAATCCATCCAGCACGCTGCGAAAAAATGCAGCATGTCTTCATTTTTTTTGCACTGCATATCACACCCACGTTGTGTTGTGACTGGAGCCAGAACATAGGAAACATTTTGGTGCTGGCATTTAATCAGTTGCTAAAAAAACGACAGTCACTGCAAACGGTTTGCGTTTACCTGCGTCAAAGTGCACTAAGCTTAGAGGAAATCGAATTCTGTGCATCTAGGGTTTGATTAGATTCTCTAAATGCACATTAAAACCCAGGATTCATTGATCTGGGAAGTATAATGTTTATTTATTATTTAAATGCAGGAGGCCCGTGTTTAATAAAGGCTTTAAATGTTTAATTAATGCACACCAGAGCAATGAAAAATGCTGCTGTAGCAAAATATAACTGGTAATTAGTATAGTGGTTTTAAATGAGTGCTAATTATAATTTGAGTCATCTCACATATATATGCTAATTTACATTTAAAGAGTACCTAAACTATGGAAGCTGTGGCAAAAAAGGCAAGCAGAGGGCAGAAGACTAGCCATCAGTGTGTCCTGTGGGCCTTTCGAAGCTGATCTGTATTCTGCACTGTGTCTATATGTAAAGGTGGTAGAAGCAGGGCTTTGCTTCCTCATGTCGGAGCCTCCAGCAAGGATAACAGTGAGCAGCAAAGTAATGACATCACCGAATCTTACTCCAATTCTCCTGAGAGTAGCAGTCAGAAGCAGAAATGCCTAAGGCCTTATTCACACCGAAAGCGTGTGCGTTCCAGAGCGGTAGCTGCTGGAACGCACCGCGATCGCTGTGAATCTTCCCCCCGCGTTTTGGGCAGGAGGGGGCATGGCGGTGCATTGTATTCAATGGCACAGGTTCCACGTCCCCCCCTGCAGTGCGATCGTACGCGTGGAAAACAAAGTTTTGCCACGTGTTCGATCGCACTGCTAGCGGGGGGCGTGGAAGCGGTGCCATTGAAAACAATGCACCGCCACGCCCCAAAACGCGCGCGGGCGGGGGGAGTTTCACAGCGATGCGTTCCAGCAGCTACCGCTCTGGAACGCACGCGCTTTCGGTGCGGTGTGAACAAGCCCTTAGATGTCACACTGTAGATATACAGATATATGGGGATATGCACAGAAGTACATAGGCATTTTTGCATTCCAGGAAGATCACTGCTATTTTTTTTTTTCTTCTTTCAGGAGAAATTTTAAGACAAAAGGAAAATTTTTCGGGTACTGCTTGGGCTCAATTGGCATTTATAAATGTTCACCATAACATAGGAAACATTCCCTTTTTGAGTTCAAGTCCACTTTAAGAGTCCATTCACACCAGAACTTTATTGAAAAGTCTCAAGTGACATTTCATTCAGTTCTACAGGCACAGTCGGATGTGAGGTGGTTGTTCCATGTTGCATCCAGCTGCGCTGATAAAGGTAAGACATGCCGTACTTTTTTTCAGAGTATACCACTGTGTTACCACCGCAACACGGTGGTGTGAATGGTGCCCATCCATGACAAGGCAATTATGTCATCATTCTTTTGATGCTCCTTCAGTCCATTCACAGGCTGTGGGTGTGGAGGTGACTTAAAGGAGAACTATGAGGTGAGTGCTTTTCACTCATCCTCCTAGTTCTAGCCGACCTGTGACAATGAGACTGTCACAGGTCGGCTCAGTAGATCGGGAAGTGAGCGAACACATACCGGCGTTCGCTCACTTCTCGATCCTGTCACGGCTCTCTGCCGTGACAGGGGAGGGACTGGATTCCCTCCTCCCCGCTCTGATCCGCCAGCGCTGACTGGCGGAACGGACGAGGGAGGGGGCGGGTACAGCTTGCTCTGCTTCTAGATAGGCAAAGCCAGCTGTCACTCACGCAGCTGGGCGGATTCAGACTTAATTGTCGGAATCCGCTTCAGCTGCGGCGTCTCAGTATACCGCGAGCTGGAGCTGGAGCTAGCGGTATACTGAGCTTAGGGTGACGGGAGGACGCTAGTTTGTGTCCTCCCATTACCCTAAGGAGAACTATGGGGAAAAGCCCTAACCCCATAGTTCTCCTTTTAACTTTGCTTCTTAACTGAAGAACAGAAAAGTCAGGTCCCTGGGCCGGCTGTGCTGTGGTGTGTGGCAGGGATGTTTGGACCCCATGTTAAAACAATCCGTATAGTCAGAGGCATGCACAACTGAAGTTAGAAATAAGCAAGGTTATTTTGGCACATATATGAGATACATTTCTTCATTATGAAACTGTTGGTAACATTATAAACTTCCTTTAACTGTGACTTATGGGTCACTTTTTTGGTTACTTCTCCGAGATGCTGCTATTTACCTAACCTAAATCTTTACTGACTTACCAGGTTTATGGAATGATGAAGTGTGGTGTTCTGTCATTTCTGGAATGAGCGCTGGTCCCTTAACAACTCTTTGGTTTGTTCCCCAACAGTTTGTTCTGGTTCCACAGAGTGATCAGTGGGCTTTCTGGTATCTCTATATATCATTGCCCTCCCACTGATTCCCAAACAAAAATCAACCCTAGGTAGAGTTACCTGGTGTTAGGCCAGCATGTACCTCCTACCTCAGAAATGAATGATTTTACTCTCATGTGTGTCACACAGACTGTTCACAAGTTGATCACCAATTTGCTGTAGAAAGCAGTCACAAGCTGCGTAAAAAACATGCCCCCTTCTAGCATGTGGAATGGTACGAAGATTGCTCCTTGTGTGCAAGCAGTGGCCTCTCTGTAGAGGTCCAACATGCCCCCTACTGAGTTTGACCTATAGCTTGGCAGTCAGCAAAACTCACACTCCCTATTAATTTAACTTATCAAGCTCTGACTCATAAGGGTGTGTGTCTCTACAGAGACACCATTGCTTCCGCACATAGACAAAGGGTCTTCTATGTAGCATGCTGACAGAGGACACGCTTTTCAGGCTATGGCTGCTTTCTGAAAGAAAAACAAACTGGAAGACTTTTGTTTTAATGCATCTGTCATGTATTTAAACAATTTAGAATGGAAACTCATTTGGGCTGTAACAACTGTATAAACCAGTGGTGCAACATGATCTGGATCAGTTGTTCTCAACCACTGGGCCTCAGCCTGCTGGGCCACAGCTTCTTGTCTCCTTCGACAGGTAGAGTCTAGACAGCTGGCCATCTTTTCCTTGCTCCACTTCCTGCTAACAAAAATCCTTTGCATGTTCAGTCTGACCCAAACGCCGATCCCCCTCCACAATTACATCACACCGATAAAGCACAAAGCATCAGAGTACTGAAGCCATTTTGGCAGCATGACAAGCAACTTCTATATTCATCAAGATAGGTCTGCAATGGTAGCTTCTGAACTTCATTACATGTTTTCTTTAAACCAGAATTTATCAACCTTTTTTCAGTCACGGCATTGACAGCTATTAATTTAAAGGGGACAGTCTGCTGAACAGTTATACTATAAGCTGATGGTCGCTAAAAGTATGCAAAATCTCAAGGCACCCCAGTCTAAAATGTGAAACACATAAATATATATGCCTAGATCGGGGGTCTGATATGGATTTTAAGGGGGCACCCCATGCAAAGAAAACAAATAACCATATAGCGCTCCCTTCCTTTTAAATTCCCCCTACACTTCCCATCAGATGCCCCCCTTTACATCAGAGTCTTATTATCTGTGCCACAGTGTGGCTTTGGCATCATGACAAAGGATGTGGTGTTGTACAGGTCAGAATGCTCCTGGAGGTCCTGGATGCAGCTAGCTCTGGATGAGCATCATGCTTTTTTCCATAGTGCTGGTGGCTGGCTCGTCTGCACCATGAAAATGTATGACGCTGTGTACAAATTTACGGCACTCCTGACAAAGCCAGAAGGCTCCCCAGGGTGCCAGGGAACACTGGTTGAGGAAGACTGGGCTAGAGCATGCATTTAAGCTTGTTTAGTTTTCATGGTTACAGTTCTGCTTGTAGTAATTTTTGTCATTGTGTCTATTTTAATTACAATAACTCATATCGATACTGATTACTCCCTTTTTGATAAAGTTTAAATACATATTTTGCATCAAATACATATGCATTCTCTAAATATAAATGTTTTTTTTATTTTTGTTAGTTTTGGGGCATGTATGTTTTTGGAAGAATTACTAGGCCCTGGTCTTGCATCGGTTGAGAACCACCTGTCTAGATGGCACTACCGACTAAAAGCAAGTGTTGGGCGTGAAGGATTCATATGCTACTAATTGAAACTTTCCTTTTAATGTTTGCTTGGGAAACAGAGTAAAACCTCTCCCACCATACGTTAGGAGAAAGGTCTGCCATGGCTTTTTTATCAGATACATATTGATGCCCTTTTTTTAATTTAATTTTTTTTATATAAAGAACTACATGCAACGATCTCTAATGAAAAAAAGTGAGTGATTTTATCCCTTTTGATACTTATATATGTCTTTTTTTCTTGTTATCTTCTACAGCTCTCCAGTGGTAATCTATTATATGAAACCTATTACAAGCAAGTAAGTGTGTTTTTAGGGTTTTAAAACATGAACTCCAATACGGATAGTAAATGACCACTTCCCCACCCACATGGGTAGAAAGTGCTGAGCTTGATGTATGAGTATTTCTGAAATCATAGTTGCATCACATGTTACATGATTCATTTATTTACCCCTGAAATAGAAATGATAGTTTTCTTCTTAATTCTTATTTTAATTTCTTACAGAATTGGAAGAGTAAAAAGTACTCTTCCCATTACTTAGAGCCAGCATGTGACACTGCAGGTGTCTCATGCCAGCTCTATAGATCTAGCACTGAGTGATCATGTGACCACTGATCACTCAGCTCACAGTCTTCTCCCTGCAGAGAGTAGTGACTATCGGCCAACGCTTCCTGCAGGGATTCCACCTCCCCTCTCTCTGTTCCTCCAGTGCTCATTGGAGGGACAGACAGAGGAGGGGGTGGGCACAGCTGACTCTGGCTCTATAGAGGCAGAGCCAGCTGTCAATCAAGCAGTGGGGTGGATCCCAGCAATATTGTCAGGATTTTTCCCGTCTGCAGTGTGGCTCTGTGCTATCAGCATATAGCAAGCAGTAGCCCACTAGATGCTGACTTTGGGTGACAGTAGGATACTCCTTTGACCTAAAAGAGGACTAAAGCTAACAAAAAAAAAAAAAGTTTGGCTTTAGTTCTCTTTTTAAAGCTGAACTCCAGGTATAAGTATTATGCATACTTTGTTCCAGCTTGGACCAATGTAATTTTGTATATGATATACCTAGAAGGGCCACAGAAACCTGTAGAGCACTGTAGTAGCCGGAGCACCCGAAGTGCTTAACAGCAATCTTCGAGATCCTGTATGGCATTGAGCTGAACAGATTCCCCTCTGCTCTCAAAAAACACAGGGATCTCGGTGTCATCACAGTGATGTCAAGATGACATCACGATCAGCCCCTCATCCAATCAGGGAACACCATGTAAAAATAAAAGGTATTTTCTGGATGGCCACTGTCCTGAGTGGGTGACCCCCTGTGACAGCCAAGCAACTAGTGATTTCAGAAAGGGAGTGAAGGTAGCCATCATATTTTTCAAGATAGAAGTTAAAATAAAATTGTCATTATGTTTTGTATAAAGCTGAACATAACCTCTTCCTGCCATTACCAACTGTACTAGACAAAAAGAGATTAAAGTTGGCTAGGTATAGCATGCTGTAGTGCCACCAACATGTTAAATAATGCTCCTGCCATTTTTACTGTGATAATTGTGAAACACAATGGTGTCTTACCTCATTGTTCTCTACATCACTGCATTTATATGATGGAAAAATGAGCATCTATTACCTTCAGTGTAAACAGCTGGTTAAAACAATCAGTAGATTCAGAAATATAGGTAGTTGTAGTCTGCACTTTTTCTGTAAAGATAGAGGTTGGCTTTTGGTTTACATGGAACATTAGCCTCCTTTTATATCTCTGGATCTGCTCTTCATTTTGACTTTGCAGTTTAGTAGTGGGTCACCTCCTGATTTATTTTAAATTTTTTTGGCGCCCAGTTTGTGAAGGGTTTATGTTTAACCACTTGCTGTCCGGAGCAATTTCTTACAATTTGCGCACACATGATAAAATATAAATTTTTGACTAGAAAACGGCTCCAGACCCCCAAACAATGATATATGTTCTGACAGCAGAGACCCTGTAGAATAAAGAATTCTATTTTTTTTTATGTTGCATGGTATTTGCGCAAATGTTCATCAAACCAGTATTTTTAGGAAAAAATAAACTAATTTAAAATTTAGTGCCCAGAAACATACTATAATACCGAATTGTTTTAGTAAAATATAAAAGATGAGGTCACGTCGGATAATTAGATACCACACATGTCAAGCCTTAAAATTGCGTTTGCCAAAAATTTAAATACCCCAAATTTCCCGTAGAGTACTTTAAACGCTTTTTATCAGTTTAGTGCCAACAGTGATTGATGGCCATAGAATTATTGCTCTCACTGTGACGTTCACGGTGATATGTAACTTGTGTAGCACAGTTGTCGCTTTTGCACATGGCGCACCAACGCGCGTGTATGTGCGTGGACGTGGGGGGCGGCGGGGGGACTTTAAAAAAAATGTCTTTGCATTTTTCTTCTCTTTTTATGTTACTTTAATTTTTACTTTTTTTTTTAATGCTATTTTGCTATCACATAGGGGGCTACCAAGCCCCCTATGTAATAGCAGGGTGTGACAGGTCCTCTTTATAGAGACATCAGGGATCTTTCAGACCCCTAATGTCACCTAGGGACCCCAAAGAAGCTGAGGAAGCAGAGATCTGCTTCCCCAGCTTCTTCTCCTCCTTTACTCCACATCACTTCCGGGTCCAGTGATCTGAGGAGAGATTAGCGCAGGAACAAACGATTTGGCGGCTGTATAGATGCTGGATCGCTTGTATATTAACGGCCATTGCTGGCTGTTAACAATGATACCAAGAACACTGCTGCTGCAGCAGCCGTGTTCTTCTTTTAACCACTTCTGCGGGCCACCGTCTATACACTTATTGCGGCCCGGAAGTGGTTAAGATGTTGCAGTTGTCTTTACCAGGATTCGGTAACCTATTCAATTGTATCAACATTCGAAAAGCAGTGGTATGGCCATGTTTATTGTGCTCCGCTGGCTCTGGGAGTCTGAAGCTCGTAAAGCATAATAAAAGCTTCTCCTCCATTCACCAAGATCTCTTTCCTGTGTTAAACCGAGATAATTCTGGGAACTACGGCAAGCTCCACACTGCAGCCTGCATTTTTGAATGGACCAAAAATGTGGGCTGTTGTGTGCATAGCCCTGCAGAGCTGTCACAGACACCTCTGGGCCTGGTACTAATGTTCAGGAACTGGGTGGACTGGCTCCCAATCACATGATCACAGATAGAACCAGTGATTGGCTATCACAGTGATCACTGGCTGTAGAACCCTCCCAATCTCTTTCTCCTCTTACAAGCGAAAGAGATACATTGAAGGCGATTTACTAAGACTGGAGCATTCTGAATAGTTGTGCAGGACAACCAATCAGTTTCTAGCTTTCATTTCCTATGCTGAACTAAACAAGCTGATCGGTTACTATCCACAGCTGCTCCAGATTCTGTCTGCTCCAGTTTTAGTAAATTCCGCACATTTTTTTCCTCCTTAGAAGGGAACAATGTAACCAGAAAAAGTCTGTTTTAATAAACAAAAGTGTTAGTTCAGGACCTGATCTAGGTCAACGTTAGGGTTAGTGTCCATGTGTAGGATTAAAAAAAGAAAAAGTACAGTATTGTTTATTTTGTATATCTTTTTTTCTGTTGGGTCACGGCAAAAAATATACAGCTAAAATGTAAAAATATATTATCACCAAATGAAGGCCCAAATAAACTAGGTGCTGGATACAGAAAATATAAGTGTACAGTACTACTAACACATGCCATAGTTGCAAATCTGGGTTCAGGGGATTTTACCTTCACCATTAGGAGTTTAAGAATGTGAGCCCTAAAACATAGGTAGGTTCTGCTTAAAAAGCTACATGTGGAAGGTAGTAACACTTGTATACAGTTCAGTGCTACAAAATATACTCTTAACACTCCCCTGCACTGTACCACTTGGCTTGAATTTGATACATTTGTCACTAAATGAATCTAACTTTTCTTGTAAAGGAGGGTACGCTTTACAGAGCGTTCCTACGCTCTGTAAAACGCTCAACATGTGAAAACTAATGATTGCCTATGGGCGCATATTCGATACGCCTAGGTGTGAACCCAGCCTTACAGAATTGTGGTCCTGTCTTATCTTGTTATTAGCACGACTTTGGAATTGTTCTAGTCATTTCTATTCTACAGGTGGATCCATCTCATACTGGCAGGGTAGGACCATCAGAAGCAGCACTCTTCCTGAAAAAGTCTGCACTTTCAGATGTTGTCCTTGGAAAGGTAAATAAGCCCATATTTTCTTTACGTAAGGACATGCATACATTTATTTTCTGCTGCCCTGTAGTTATGATTTGGAACACGACAAACATAGAGGGATTTTTGAAGATGATTCTTGTGTGGCACCTTATCAATTTGTTTAGTCCAACCAGGGGTACAAGGAGTAGTCTTATTGGTCAAAGCAGTCAATGCATGAAGCATTATTACCAGAATGCCTTAGCATCTTCATAAATGTGGTTTTACAACCAGAGCAACATTGATAAATGATCTAATAATAACCAATTTTGGTCAATGTCTCTGTCACTGCGTATGTTACGATCTGGTGGTCACATTAACCTCCCATGTGTTATGCTTAAAAGAGAAGTATGGGGTAAGCGTTTTTTCCCATAGTTCTCTTTAGGGCCACGGGAGGACATATACTAGCGTCCTCCCATGACCCAAAGCTCAGTATATTGCGAGCTACAGCTCACAGTATACTGGAACTGCCACAGTCAGGACGGATCCCGACATAACTGTTGAGATTCACCCAGCTGCATGAGTGACTGCTGGCTCTGCCTATCTAGAGGCAGAGCCAGCTGTGTCCTCCCCTGTCCGTTCCGCCAGTCAGCGCTGGAGGATCGGAGCGGGGCATCCCTGCAGGGAGACGTGAGTGACAGTCACAACTCTCTGCAGGGACATGATCGAGAAGTGAGCGAGTGACGGTATGTGTTCGCCTCCTTCCCGATCTATTGAGGCAACGTATTACATTTTCATTGTCACACGCCGGCTTGAACTATGACGATGGGTGATTTTCACTCACCTCATAGTTCTCCTTTTAATTTCTGTTAGCAAGTCAACATCCTCATCCCTGTGCTGGTAGTTTATGGCATTCATTCTAACAAAAAGAACAAAAATGTAAAATGTTTGCAGTTTATGCAGTCCTTGCATATAGTGGCTCCATTATTTATTTATTTATTTATTTATGTTTTCTTCAGGCTTTATTTTTACCTGATAGCAACAAACTACCAGGCCTAGGGTGACTGCACTCAAACACTGTACAGTATTCACATAGGATCAGCGTTGTCACCCTCCTTAGACCCACAACATAGGGGAAGGTGTTCTGCAGCTCCCGACACACTTTTTTGATAACGTTGTTTGAGATAAAACTGCAGAGTGCACAGGCCTCAGGACAGAACTGGATTTCTGGCAGCATCAACAAGTATATATTTATTTTATTTTTTGCACTAATAAAGACCAAATGGGAGCAAAAGGGAGCAGTTCAATATTAGAGTTTACATATACTTTAAAGCAGCCTTTCTCAGCCAGGTGCCGTGGCACACTGAGTTGCATTCTGGTTCGGTCAGGGATGCCTTCATATCAGCCCCGATGCTGGCGACGTACACTGTACGTCGTCAGTCACGAAGGGGTTAAAGAAAACCATTGCAGACCTATCTTGATGAATATACAAGTTGCCCGTCATGCTGCTAAAATGGCTTCAGTACTCTCTAAATCACAGACTCGAGTATGCAGATTAGCATCTGACTTCACTCTGGCTCTCCTGATTTAGTTGTTTGTTTCAGGTTATCGTCTCAGAGTATTAAAGCCAGAGACAGCCAGGTTAATAGTCGTTTCAGAGGGAAGTCAGGAATGGCAATCTCTCATTTCCTCTCAGTACAGGTTAGCTTTAATTACCATACGAGATTCAGTTGCACAATTAATTTGTTGATTCTTAGTTTTTTTCCCCCCGTAAAAGTTGCAATAATGCTTTTATCAGAAACAGTCTCTCTTGTAAAGTGTTTGAACTAGTCCTCAACTATTTTTCATAGTGACATGCACAAGTAAAAAGGGATAAAGTCTCTTTTTGGTCTATGAATTCTACTCAATACCTCCTCATACATGAGCTTAATTTTTAATCCATTAATAAAGATTTTTAATAAAGATAATTATTTACTGACATTTGACAGTTTGACGTACTGTACAATATGCCATGTGTATTGTTTAAATGTCTGGTTCTCTTTCAAAGATTTGCAACTAGGTTACACATTTGAAATCCTTTTTCCATTTATCTTGGGGTAAGGGGGTTTAGGAAACCAGGAATAAGCTAAAGTTTGCAATTTCTGTATTTTTCTCTCCTTAATTATTCCTATGTATTTCTGTTCATTTTTAGATTTGGGACCTGGCTGATCCAGAGGGAAAGGGTTACCTGGACAAACAGGTATAAAGATTTGTTTCCTTTTTGAAGTTTTATCTATATTTATGTATTTATTTAATGTTTTAGTTTATTCTATTTAATTTATATTTGTAAGTTGAATATATCAAATAGTATCTGTGTTTTTTTTTTTTTTTATTACAGGGATTTTTTTTTGCTTTGC
>NW_017307403.1:350536-351649 GCF_000935625.1 Nanorana parkeri | reverse complement strand
CCGGGAAGCACGGCGGGGGTGTCCGGCGGGGGGTGGCCCCTTCTTCGGGACACAGAAGCGATCTGGCGACAGGTAAGTCGCCAGGATCGCTTCTGTTGTAAAGCCGACAGTCGGCTCTACAAGTTTAAACAGAGTCCCGGCGGCAAAAGTCGCCGGGAGTCTGTTTAAACAGCCCCGATGCTGGCGACGTACACTGTACGTCGTCAGTCACGAAGGGGTTAAAGAAAACCATTGCAGACCTATCTTGATGAATATACAAGTTGCCCGTCATGCTGCTAAAATGGCTTCAGTACTCTCTAAATCACAGACTCGAGTATGCAGATTAGCATCTGACTTCACTCTGGCTCTCCTGATTTAGTTGTTTGTTTCAGGTTATCGTCTCAGAGTATTAAAGCCAGAGACAGCCAGGTTAATAGTCGTTTCAGAGGGAAGTCAGGAATGGCAATCTCTCATTTCCTCTCAGTACAGGTTAGCTTTAATTACCATACGAGATTCAGTTGCACAATTAATTTGTTGATTCTTAGTTTTTTTCCCCCCGTAAAAGTTGCAATAATGCTTTTATCAGAAACAGTCTCTCTTGTAAAGTGTTTGAACTAGTCCTCAACTATTTTTCATAGTGACATGCACAAGTAAAAAGGGATAAAGTCTCTTTTTGGTCTATGAATTCTACTCAATACCTCCTCATACATGAGCTTAATTTTTAATCCATTAATAAAGATTTTTAATAAAGATAATTATTTACTGACATTTGACAGTTTGACGTACTGTACAATATGCCATGTGTATTGTTTAAATGTCTGGTTCTCTTTCAAAGATTTGCAACTAGGTTACACATTTGAAATCCTTTTTCCATTTATCTTGGGGTAAGGGGGTTTAGGAAACCAGGAATAAGCTAAAGTTTGCAATTTCTGTATTTTTCTCTCCTTAATTATTCCTATGTATTTCTGTTCATTTTTAGATTTGGGACCTGGCTGATCCAGAGGGAAAGGGTTACCTGGACAAACAGGTATAAAGATTTGTTTCCTCTCTGAAGTTTTATCTATATTTATGTATTTATTTAATGTTTTAGTTTATTCTATTTAATTTATATTTGTAAGTTGAATATTTTAAATA
>NW_017307403.1:335977-350494 GCF_000935625.1 Nanorana parkeri | reverse complement strand
GGATTTTTTGTTGCTTTGCGGTTAGTGGCCTGTGCACAAAGTGGACATGAAGTTAACATGGCCAGCCTAAATATACCAGTGCCACCTCCCAAATTTGTAAGTGGTTTGTACTGCTATTTATGATATATATATATTTTTTTTTTTTGCTTAGCACTTTGGCAGAATGTTTACATTTGAAAAGACAAGTTATCAGAAGTTTTTTAAAATTCTTTTTTAATAAAGCTGAATCAGAGGAAAAAACATTGCTTTTGCAGTAGGTCCTCCAACGCACTCCAATCTTGGCTGCCTGATATCCTGGGTGGTCCTCATGTACAATGCAGCACTTCCTCAGTGCTTGCCCTGTCTCTAAAGACTCGCTCTGTTGTGTAGGCTGAGCAAACCGAATCATCTGGAGCTACCTTGCTATTTGCACCACTTGGCGCCTTTCAAATTTCCTGCTACCGCTAGTTTTACTGTGGATTGGGTTATCACTGAGGAACTTAGTGATAACCCAACACTGATGTTTTCAGCTAGGTGGAGTGCCACTATCTCGGGTTCCTATCTGTCGCAGACCTTCCAGGCTTGTCCACAGTTTATTAAGGATGTAATGTATCTAGAGCTGCAGCTAACGATTATTTTCAAAAATCGATTAGTTAGCAGATTATTAAGTTCGATTAATCGGTTAATCGGATAAACAATTAAAAAAAAATAAAAATGGCTCCAGTGATGGACTACTAGTTTGTATTGAGATTGTAGTCCATCACAGGAGCAAGCTTGGAGCGGTGGGAAAAAATTGTGTGGCGTGCAATATAGTGAAAAGGAAAGTGTAAATTTATACAGCACAATGCAGAATATCACCAGCTATAGAGGACTACAACAAATCCCAGCAATAGTACATTATAGCTGGCAGTATTCTGCATTGCGCTGTATAATGTATTATTGCTGGGATTTGTAGTGCAGAATATCACCAGCTATAGGGGGATACAACAAATGCGGCGTGAAGAGTGTGGATGCGGGCGGGCGGGTCTGGCAGCGGCGAGCGCGAGGTGGGGAGGAGGTGCGGCGCGCAGCGTGTGTGGAGCCGTGAACAGGGCCAACTGATCGGAAGCCGATTAATCGATTATTGAAAAAGTTGACAACTTTTTCAATAATCGATTATGTCGATTTAGTTGTTGCAGCCCTAAATGTATCGTTGGTTGGCGCCACCATGTACCCATAGGGCAATCAGGATCTCACACACGTTGCTATAGTGATAATGTTGTAATTTATTCAGCAACAGGCATCACAGCCAATGGTTGCGGACCATGGAAGAGTGATGCAATAATATTACACATAGAGCTTAAATAGTACCAACAACCAATAAGACACGAGTACAAAGCCATCATGTCAGAATGACTTCATAGCCCACACCACACTAAAATGTGCACACAAAGTGTTAACTTTTAGTGTGGGACGATCTATGAAATCTTTCTGACAACAGAGCTTTTTACTTGTCATTGTGTGTCATTTCCTTAGGAACGTGTTCCTCTCAACTTGTAGCCTCAGTACAGGGATGAGAGCTTCACCCATGTATGTGTGCCTTAGGTCCTGCATGGCAGGTAGAGTTTGTCGCTGGAGGGCCCTGTTCCTAATTGGATTGCCAGCAGGCTGAACACACATTTCCTGCTGCAAGTATCCTCTGACAGGAAAGAAGTTTGGCTTGATTACTTCAGGGGACCAATGCATCTGAGGATAAGTCCTTGTTTGGCAGATCCGCAGCCACTTGAAGACTCTAGGGATTCCTTTCCTTGCTCTGGCCTTAAAGTGCGACTGAAGAACCAATTGTTTTTTTTAAGTTTTGGAAAGAGTTGGAAAGGATTAGAACACCTGTCAGGTTTTTATTGCTATCTGTGTCCCTGTTAGAGAGATTCACTTTCTATATTTGTCCTGGTGACCATTAACTCTGAAAGTGAAAGAAAATCCCAAAGTTTGGGTTGTCATCAGAACATGAATAGATGGGAAATCTTCCAGTGGGGACTCTAGTTCTGGTGACCCTGCTGACCATCCCTCTCCTTTGGAGGGATTTTGTGGATGTTGTGGCAATAAGACAGGAAGCGATGGGAAATCTCCCCGAAGGGACACAGATATCAAAAAAGCTGATAGGGGTTATAACTAGGGATGCACCGATACTCGTACTCCCCCAAATGCTGCCAATGCCTAGCCCGATACCGGAACTTCCGGTATCAGGAAGCCGGGCACGAGTCATTACATGCTGCCCGGCCTCCTGATTGACTAGGAAGCCGGCTCCATGCTCCTTCGTCACCAGATGCCCCCTTCTGCCCCCTGGTTTCCAATCAGGAAGCCAAGGGGCAGGTGTTGACCCCCCACCCCGGCTTCCTGATTGGCCGGGAAATGTGTAATGACTTACCACCTGGCCTGATTACCTGGGAGTCGATTAGCAGGGAAGGCGTCTCCATGCTCCGTCACCAGGTGATGAGGGAG
This sequence comes from Nanorana parkeri, assembly GCF_000935625.1. Lineage (NCBI taxonomy): Eukaryota > Metazoa > Chordata > Amphibia > Anura > Dicroglossidae > Nanorana > Nanorana parkeri. The sequence continues at coordinate 348,034 of NW_017307403.1, read as the reverse complement.
CATGGAGCCGGCTTCCTGGCCATTTAGGAAGCCGGGCGGCATGTAATGACTTGCCGCCCGGCTTCCCGATTGGTCAGATCCTTAACGGGACTTGAGGTATCTGAGGTATCCGGTGTCTGTGCATCCTTAGTTATAACACCCCCTTTCTCTATCCAACAAAAAGGTTTTGACTTCAGTTCTACTTTAATAAAGTGAACGCTCTTAGCGGTGCTACTAACATTCCTGTCCCATATGAAGCTTCACTGAATCTAGGTTATAAGGAGTGTTTTTAGAACTGTAACTCCAGGGCAGTTATTAAGCAGGATCCTTCGGGAAGTGCCCCCTAGCACCTTTTGTGTGCCAGGGAGGATGTCTCAGAAGGGGAGAGTACAATAGTGGAGTATAGTAGGAAAATGAGACCTGGGTTGTAAAAAATCTTTGCAGCCTTTAAATTGAAATTCTTTTAAAGTTCCGTAAGACGAAATTGAAGCAAAGTGAGAGACATAGTCTTAATTTGGAGAATAAAATAATTCCTTATTCTGAATATTTGTATTTTTCTCAGAAATATTGAAGTGGTTTGATACCTGTAGCAGACTGGAAATTATGTAGGCTAGTGATCCCAGAACTAACACTTTTTAAAGGAGAATTATGAGGTGAGTGCTTTTCACTCAGCCTCATAATCTGAGCCGACCTGTGACAATGAAACTGTCACAGGTCGGCTAAGAACGGGAGGTGAGCGAACACATACCGGCGTTCGCTCACCTCTCGATCCTGTCACGGCTCTCTGCTCTTCCCCCCTCCCCGCTCCGATCCTCCAGCGCTGATTGGCGGAACGGACGGGGGAGGGGGCAGGTACTGCTGGCTCTGCCTCTAGATAGGCAGAGCCAGCTGTCACTCACGCAGCTGGGCGGATCAGACATAATTGTCGGGATCCGCTTCAGCTGCGGCGTCTCAGTATACCGCGAGCTTCAGCTCGCGGTATACTGTGCTTTGGGTGACGGGAGGACACTATTTTGTGTCCTCCCGTTACCCTTCGGAGAACTATGGGGAAAAGCCCTAACCCCATAGTTCTCCTTTAAGCAATTACAGTAATAGGTTTCTTTTGTGTTTTTTTTTTTTTTTTATCGTTTTAAAAGCAAAAGAAAAGAAATCTGACCATTGTAAGCACCCCTGTCGGTGTTTTAGTTTGCCCCATCCCCTGTAATGGTCACATTTACAAGATAGTTTGATGTTAATCACATGCAGTTACCTGAATATAATATTTCTTGCAATAGTGGTCCTTTTAATATTACATATTCTAATAAAATGGCTAAAAATTAGCACATAATATGCCATGACTATCAATTTCTTTTGTGTTTTGAAGAATGATACCAGTAGTCCCCTTTTGATCACGCCACCGCCTGTTGAAGGTCTTTGGTCTGTTCGGGTAAGTTTTGCTTATATTACACGCACTGAGGATATATACTGTAGCATTTATTGTAAGTAAAATGTCAAATTTTTGGTAAATTTTGTGTTGGCAGATGATGAAAAAATGCACAAGTAATTCCCAGCTGTCAAAATGACGGGAGTTACTGTGTATGTAATGTATACAGCAGAAAATACACTTATTTCTAAAATGAATGTATTTTTATGCAAAGGTCCCTAAATTAATACATCTAGTGTAAGTAGATTATTCATTTGGCACATAGGCAAATATAAATGCAGAATTGAGATTAAGAAAAAATGTGTAGTGAAAAATGTTTTTGGAGATAAAGTAGGAATAATAAATATGTCATGCCCAAATATTTTTTGTAAAACAAAAACTGGCGTGAAAATAAAATGTTTTTGCAAATGATAAACACCCAATGCTGTTTGTTGAACTCCGGGCAGAATTTTTAGGGGGTACAGAAAAAAGTTATACTCGCCTGAACTGTGTAGCTGGCTTGTTCTTAGACCGGTCCCATGTCCCCCTCCTCTGCAGTGGCCTAACCATCTTATTTAAGATTGTTTTGGGGTAACTGCTCTGGGGAGTGTCTTTTTTCCCTTTTTCTTTTCCGGATAAATCAGTTTGTGTTTTTTAAAAAGGAAGGCACTATATATATATATATATATAATGATGTCCACAGATGTCTGTTCAGTACGCAATACATGCGTACTGAACAGACATCTGTGGACATCATCCCGTTATAGCAACCTATCAATAATCATTTTGTCTTCTCTGTACAATGAAACTGTGACCATGCTGTCACTGGGATTTCTGTGACTGGCATAAGTAAGCAGTTAGTGTTCAACAACAATCTACTCAGAACACAGTTTATTTGCAAAACAATGGCTGTGAGCCACTCAGAAGATTCTTGGCCAAAGCAGCCGACAGTTGCACGTGGGCAGTAATGCAATAGGATGTTTAGTAATTCGCTAGAGAGCATGTCTGCAGACATGTAAATCTGTCTTGGTGTTTAGCAAAACACAATTAGGCAATATGTGTACATTTTAATAGATCTTACTTTTGCAGGATAAAAGTATTCAAATAAAAAGCACAGTAGATCCTTCTTAAAACAGAATCTAGATAGCTATGCAGATTCTGTATTAATAATGCTTTACTGTGCTTTGAGCTGGTTCAGTGGTTATCTGGTTATAAATAAAACAAATAAAATTTATATAAATACGGTATATTGTAGTTTGGGGCATTTAGCACAATGGTAAGCGCTACGAGACCACTCTGGAAGCCATCTTTAACATAAAAGAGGACAGTCAAAAGGCCAACAATCCAGGCACTTCACATAATCCGCTTTTCTGAAGCATAACAGCTCATTTGACTTTCACTAAAACATCGTGTTTCTGTTTCACCGACATCTGGCTGTCCCATACACTCCCAGCGTGTTAGTCTCAGGACTTTACTGTATTTCTCCACAAATACAGTCCTCGGTATTGCTCGGTAGCTTTCCTCAGCTCCAAGCCTCTCAGCACTTACCTGTGTGATACTCACACTGCTTACCCCTCTAAAGGTGCACATACACTTTACAACCCTCGCAAGACTTTTGTCTTGCGAGGGTTGTAAAGTACTTTAAAAAAATTTACGATTTGACCATCTTGGACAGAGGGGCGGGCTTACGATGACTGCCCGTTCGGCAGTTGTCGAACCAGCAGGCCACTAACTCAGCGAGAATCGTACGATTCCCGGCGGGTTTTCTAGCCTGCTGGTTCGACGGAAGACGTGCGACCGTACAGTAGAAACGGTCGCACGCCTTCCATACACTGCACGATTCTCGTACGATTGCGGGATTTCCCGCGATTCTCGTACGAGAATCGTGCAGTGTATGGGCACCTTAAGTCTCTTCAACAGGTCTCTTGGGTGTAACCGACCCTCTGGCTCTCCCCCGGTTGTTCCACATGTGCTTCGAGCACGCAGCAGAGTCTGCCTGTGGCCGTGTGCCTCCTGCAACCCACTGCTCCCTGAGTTCTGGTCCAGACTCGGTTGTTCTCAGACACCTGAACAACCTAGACTGGTCATTGGCAACACCTGGCGCCAGGACTAGAGATTCCATCCTGCTACAGTCTGGAAAATCTGGAAGAAACTGAAAAGCCAGCTTCTACCCTGCAAAAGTAATCACATCCTGGAACCTCTCAGCCCCTCTGACAGTTCTGGGTGACACCTTTACAATATATGGCTCCTCTGAACCAGCTAAAGGCACAGTAAAGCTAGACCCTAGTTCCCATTATTCTTTAATGCATTATTCAATTCTACATTATCTTGTCTGTAATAAGCACAGAATATCACCACTTCTTTTTTCATATATATAGATCTATAGCGATATAGATATCTACAGATATAGATAGATATAGCTATAGATATCTATAGCTATAGATATCATTATTTATATATTTTTGTTTATTTTATTATATGGAATTGAATAATGCATTATAGAATAATGGGAACTAGGGTCTAGTTTAGAAGGACAGAAAATAAAATCTACTTAAATAAATCTGGTCTGTCTAGTGTAATATTTATAAGAGTTGTCCCAACCCCAGCTTCCCCCTTCCTTACTTTTCTCAGCACAGAAAAGTCCCCATTTACAGACTCCAGATGGGGGATCATCCAGATCTGACAGGCACGGGGTGCTGGTAGCCATGACTGTGTTTGCCCTCCTGCATTTTTGCATCTGTTGATTTACTAGGAAATAATGGGGCTGTCTCCTCACAAATGGACACACTCTAAAAACTCCATTATTTCATATTCCAATCAATAGCACATGCCCTAGGTCATGAAGAAATCATGGAGTATCGGATGTGATGAATCGAGTAAGTGTCCATCTGGGATCTGTAAATGGGGTTGCTGAAGAGATGGGGAGGGTGATAGAATAGGGCACTTGCACTTTAAAAGGAAATCCACTTCTTATCTCTTCCTAACATTGTTTTGATACCATATTTATTTTATTTACTAGACAGAAGAGAAAGCCAAGTTTGATGGAATTTTTGATAGCTTATTACCAGTGAATGGTTTACTATCTGGAGACAAGGTGAAGCCGGTACTGATCAACTCCAAACTACCTCTGGACATACTAGGACGGGTAAGAGCACTGCTGCCTTTTGTTTCTGTAGTATACCTGTCAAGAGAAAGATGAGACACACATTAAGTAAATAGAAAATATGTTTATCCCTAGCGGTTTTTGTATACTTTGCTTGAAAAGAGAATGAAAGCATAACTTAAGAGAACTATGGCTAAACCTCCTTTTTTTTTTTAACTAATGTACTCCTGTGACCCAAACTCGGCATCTAGCAGACTACTGCTCGCTAAATGCTGACAGCACAGACCCATGCTGGATTTGGGAAGGATCCCAACAGTACTGAATGACAGCTGCCCCTCTAGATTAGAGCTAGCTGTGCCCTCCCTACCCCTGTCCGTTCCTCCAATAAATGCTGGAGAGGGGAGGGAGAAATCCCTGCAGGGAGCCGTGACTGACAGTCAGCGCAGTTTGCAGGGAAAAGACTGTGAGCTGTGCGATCAGCAGTTTGTGATCGCTAATTTATTGATCTATAGAGCCAACATAAGTGACAGCTGCAGTGTCTCAGATCGGCTCTAAGTATTGGGAAGAGTACATTTTTCTCTTACAATACTTCTCCTTTAACTCTATATGTAAGTACAGTGTATATATGGGTGCGATTTTTAAATATTTAAAGGCTTCCTTCCCTCACCCACATGAAACTGGGTATTAACCTAGGGCTCCAAAGGAGCCAAGAATCAGCAGGGAGGATGTGGGGTTGTTCTTACAAGAAAACCCGTCGCTGTCTTGAATGGATATTTCCCTTCCCATCCTGCCCCAGAGTCACACCAGAAAGTAAGAGAAAATCTCCCCAAATGTTTTTCGATTTAAATGTTTTTGATTTACGTTGATTTGTTCTGGGAGGGTGGAAGTGAGACCCTCTAAACTCAGCATAAGCCTCGGCTAAAAAGTATGTTTTTGTATTATTTTGTAATAAAGTCTTTTAAGCAGTGAGACTTCCGTTTTCTTTGGTTGAGCGATATAAATGTACATTTGTTGCTGAAGAAGATACGCTTCCTGCTGTGCAGTCCTCTAAGTTGGGGACCAATGATTAGAGGTTATTTGGAAGCATTTCTTGTGCACCTTGTTTGAGTCATTTGTATGGTTGCAGGTTCTAAGCCACAGTTGCCTAATACAGAAGTCAGACATGTGGCATGAGATGTGCAGGGTAACACAGCACTAGGATAAAAGATGTTTATTTTCTGTGGGCAACAATCTGCTATGCTGTAATGCAACAGCAGTTTTGAATAGTGACATTCTCTGTTATTAATGATGTCGGATGCGGTGATAAAAAAAAACTTGATGTATTAACTGGAACTGTATTTAAAGCCATTTTTAAAAGCCTAAAAAGTTTTTTCCTTACCTATTTTTAGTCAGGTTTATTTAGTTACTTGCAAAAATTATAGGATACTAGGATGACATTACTTTGGAGTGTCAAGTTGCTTATTTTCACAGGTTTTGCACTTTTAAGGACTTTAAACACCTATTCATGCAGAGATCCACCCTTTCACAATGGTACAGGTGAAACTCGAATAATTAAAATATCATGCAAAAGTTCATTTATTTCACTAATGCAACTTAAAAGGTGAAACTAATATATGAGATAGACTCATTACATGCAAAGCAAGATAGTTCAAGCCGTGATTTGTCATAATTGTGATGATTATGGCTTACAGCTCATGAAAACCCCAAATCCACAATCTCAGAAAATTAGAATATTACATGCAATCAATAAAACAAGGATTGTACATAGAACAATATCGGACCTCTGAAAAGTACAAGCATGCATATGCACTCCGTACTTGGTTTGGGCCCCTTTTGCAGCAATTACTGCCTCAATGCGGCGTGGCATGGAAGCTATCAGCCTGTGGCACTGCTGAGGTGTTATGGAAGACCAGGATGCTTCAATAGCGGCCTTCAGCTCTTCTGCTTTGTTCAGTCTCATGTCTCTCATCTTTCTCTAGGCAATGCCCCATAGATTCTCTATGGGGTTCAGGTCAGTTTTCATGAGCTGTAAGCCATAATCATCACAATTATGACAAATCACGGCTTGAACTATCTTGCTTTGCATGTAATGAGTCTATCTCATATATTAGTTTCACCTTTTTAAGTTGCATTAGTGAAATAAATGAACTTTTGCACGATATTCTAATCGGGTTTCACCTGTATATGTCCTAAGTAAAGGCTTCTGGTAAATGTGCTGTACAGAATGTGCATAACCAACTAAGGGGACTGGCTGGGGTTTGGAGTTTGATGACACCTACCATGACCCCATGATCTTATCCAAAGACAAAGTAATTCACCTGAAATTATTTCATCAGGCCTATTACGACCCAGCCAAATTACATATACTAGGCCTATGCTGCTCCTTTCTATGTTTCTGAGGCTGGCGAAGCAGCCAACTTTCTCCATATTCTCTAGACTTAACAGGTCTAGAAATTCTGGATGAAAGTAATCGACCTCAGCTCAGCCAATTTAGGTCTCTCTTACATGTGCAACCATAATACTTGCCTCCTTGGCATACAGAGGGACTTATAAATATCTAATCATGTGAAAACTCTCTTGCGTAACCCTATATTTCTATGCCAGGAAGGTTATACTGTTAACATGTTGGGAGCCAGGTTCAGCTAAATCGAAACAACTGGTTAATTCTAATCTCCCACTATGCACACTGTGTGACATTGGAGAAAATTTAGGGACCCTGGATTAGGGATGCAACATATTGGCCAGAAATTGCACTTTTTGCTAAAGTTTGAAAGTGCCATTTTTGTGCCAATACATCGGCGCATCCCTGATTTCTTTCCTCCCTGCTGGGCGCTGCTCTGTGTCCCACCGGGGAGGAGAGAAACTGTGACAGCCGGCCGAGCGCTGCGGGAGGAGAGCTCTGTGAGCGGCCGGCGTCTCTCCTCCCTGCACCACTCAGCCTCCTATCACAGTCCGGGTTTTTGAAAAAATTTAAATAAAAAACATTTTCGGTTTCGGCCTGACAATTTTTTTTTTTTCGGTTTTGAAATTTCCATTTCGGTGCACCTCTATCCTGGATACTTTCTACTCATACAATCTCTTCACAGGAATCGGATGTTGCATGATTTTGTAGTATCTGCTATATATAGGATATGCTCCTTTTGTACTTATTGTAGTATTTCAATGTTTATTTGAACTTGTATTCCAAAGATTGATGCAGGGAGGACTTTTTATATGAAGTTAATCGTTTTTATTGTGATTGTATTGTACAAGAAAAGCAATGCAAATATCTTTATACAAAATGTATGTGTCAGACCTGGAACAGTAATGATGCTGTCTTTTGACCACAGGTGTGGGAGCTAAGTGATATAGACAAGGATGGACATTTGGACAGGGATGAGTTTGCAGTGGTAAGTCTGATATTACTGCTCGTGCCAAACAGATCACCACACTTTTTTTTTCTGCAGGCAGACATTATTGTGAGTGGTACCTTTCTTCTTTTGAATGAATGATCTTGTAATACTCTGTAGTAAAAAAGAATGTGAACAGTTTCTTTATAAATATGTTTAAATTGTATTAAGTTATGTGTATCTGTTTGATATGAATTTAAAACATCGATGTGAATACGATCATATTCAGAGACATATGTTGGTTGCCACCTTTCTTTCTGAAATGTTCATCCAGTGGCTTTAATAGCTTGTAAGTCACAGACTTGTAACTAGATTGTAATAATGCTTGTGGTCGGTAAGTGGCTCAGAAATGGCAGCCCAGTTATTTCTGCCAGTAAACATGTTCATTTACCACTTCGTGCTCATTTGTAGATTAGTCTTCCCACATTAGAACGTGGATCTGTGTCCCTAATTTAAAGTTGAACTAAAGCTAAAAATACTTCCCCTCCGGTGATTCAGTGCCCACGAGCTCTGTCACCTGCATCTTTGTTTGGTCTTTTTCTGGGTTCAGCACCTGCCATGTTGTGTCCGGAGAACACAATGCTATTTCATGCATGTGTAGCGCTCACCCCCGAAGGAGCCGCTGATTATGAATTAGGCTCCTACCTGTTTGCTCCAGCCACCGGTCCCCTGTTGATACAAATGTAATTGTTACAGTGTTGCGTGACAGAGGAATTCTCAGCCAAACTTGCAGAGTGCTGAAAAATGTCCTGGTAATGAAGGGGGGTGTAACATGCCGGTACTGAAGTGGTTAACTGACGTTTACAGGAAATCTTTTCTGAGAAAACATAGATACAGTAATACCTTGGTTTAAGAGCATAATTCGTTCCGGAAGCATGCTTGTAATCCAAAGCGCTTGTATATGAAAGCGAATTTCCCCATAGGGAATAATGGAAATTCAGATGATTCGTTCCACAACCCCAAAATATTCATATAAAATAATTACAATACTGTACTGTAATATAATACTGTACAAAATATAAAGAAAGATGAACCGATTTCCGGTTACCTTTGTGGCCGGTGTGAGGGGGACAAGAGAGAGGAGGATTATTGAGCAGGACGACTTTCACTATCACTAACGGAATCACTGCTATCTCTTGGCTCAATGGAATCTTTTTCATTTCGTGAAACCTTAACAAGGAATCTATCCAATGTGACATTGTGTTGTCGTTAAAGAGTCTCATCGCTCGCACTGCTACAGCCTTATTCGGGTGGCGCTTTTCTACAAAATTTTGCTCTTATTGCAAGACATTGCTTGTATATCAAGGCAACATTTTTCAGAAATGTTTGCTTGTCTTGCAAAACGCTCTCAAACCAAGTTACTTGTAAACCAAGGTATTACTGTAACTGCTATTTGATGTGATAATACAAAGTGCACGGCTGTTGTGCTGACTCACTGTACTTTAATTTGAAACATATATGCCAATCAGGGAAGTCAGAGTAAAGTCATGTCCATATCTGCATTCTTGTTCTTTATAAGCGATAAGTATTTGGATGATGTTACTGATACCACACATGACCGTTCCCAGGTCTAGTGATTGGCCACTCAGTCCTGAGCACTGTAACATTGGAGAAGTCACATACCCGGAAGCCATGCTCTGTTGCATTAGGAAGAGGCATCAAGGAAGTTAGATCAGGGAGTATACTTTGCTGGCAGGGTTGGACGGGCACTATCAGGTCCCTTTTAAGTTACTGGGTCAACATAACAGCCATGCAACTATCATTTAAAGTGATGAGAGATCAGGAATGACACCTTCCATGTTAGGAAAGGTTTTCTACACCTCTTCACAACAGTTAAGTAACTTTCTTTATATGGACTGCTGGCTAATTTTTGCCTATATAGTGTCTGAGTATTATTCATGTCTTTTGTAGGCAATGCATCTTGTATACCGAGCTCTAGAGAAAGAACCTGTACCAACTGTCTTACCACAATCCTTGATACCCACATCCAAGAAAAAGAAAACACCTACATTCCCAGGAGCTGTCTCTGTGCTTCCTGCTAGTCCGCCGCCAAAGGACAGTTTACGGTCTACTCCATCTCATGGCAGCATGAGCAGTTTAAACAGTGCGGGGAGCTTGTCACCCAAACACTCCACAAAGTCTAGCCAGGTACAGAAAAATATAATTTTTCACCTTTTTTTGTTTTGCAGCAGAAGCAGATTGCAGAGACCTATTTGATTTTTAATCATGTGCTTTTTATTTTTAAGCCTGCTTTGAATTGGGTGGTACATCTCACAGACAAGATGCGCTATGATGACATATTCCTTCAGACTGACTTGGACATGGATGGCTTTGTTAGTGGACTGGAAGTGAAGGATATATTCATGCAGTCTGGACTCCCACAAAATATTTTGGCTCACGTATGGTGAGATAAGTGCGCAAGGCCACTTGCAAATTTAATTGTGTTTTTAAATGAAGTCAGTTCAGTGAACCTAGCCTTTGTTGGGCTTAACTATCTCTCTTAAAGGAGAACTCCAAGCACAAATTTTATTAACCCTTGCAGTGGGTTTACCCCCACACTGCAAGGGTTAAGTGCTAGTTTTTTTGTCTAGGCCAGCTGTCCCAGTGCTCTCTCCTCCTCCTCTGCTGCTGCAGCAGCGATGGTATGTCCCTCGGCGTCCTCACGTCTTATACACTGTGTATAGTCTGGGATATATGCTACAGTCGGGGCAGTGACAACCAAAAAAAGAGGTCCAGGGACAGCCCCCATATAATCCCTCGTTTTCCCTGCAAGCCTAATTTTTTTTGCTATTGTCATGATGGATTATTATTATACAGGATTTATATAGCGCCAACAGTTTGTACAGCGCTTTACAATATAAGGAAGACATAATTACAATACAATTCAGGACAAGATGGTAAGGAGGGCCCTGCCTGTGAGAGCTTACAATCTAACAGGATGTTTTCCCTCTACTGAGAGAAGCTGAGTTTATTCTTGCATGCTCTTTTTCTATGTTCTTCTGGCAAGATAGCTGCTTCATAGCCACTGTGGCTATGCTATACCCCCTTTTTTTTTCTGCAGCTTTCATGATTGGTCGACTTCTCTGCTGAGACTTGTGGGACCATACCCAGTCCCTGCATGAATGAAGCACTGGATCCTATCTCTGTGTTCACCTTGGCGCATTGTATTGTGTTAGCTGAAGGGTGCTGTGCAGATCCAGGGGGCATGGTCCATTAGCCAATGGAGCCCTGTCCCTGAAGACCCCCTTGCAAAAAGCAGGTAGGTCCAGTGTGACGAGTAAAGCCAGGATATCACAGCCATGGGAAGCAAGATTGCTGAAATGTTTGTTTACTAATTCTAATTAGCTGCTGAAAGGTTCTGTGCTTCTGATGGTATTTTGGTCTTTCACTATGATTATAAGTTTATTAAATCCCATTGTCTGAACTCAATTCCATGCTTTTTGTCTTTACTGAACTTGATTTAATTATTTGAAATGTGTTTTAACATTTTAGTTATAGTGGCTAATATATTTATCCATGGCTTAATTTGCAGGGCTTTGGCTGATACGAGGCAGATGGGGAAGTTGAACAAAGACCAGTTTGCACTAGCAATGTATCTTATACAGCAGAAAGTCAGCAAAGGAATAGACCCACCTCAAGTCTTATCTCCTGACATGATTCCACCAGCGGAAAGGAGCACTCCGATACAGGTAAACATACAGTGCCTGCAGTGTGGAATTTATCATCTATGCTTCTTTCTGTATATGTAATTTTCTGTGTAACTGATACAAAATTAGCAATGGTTAACCTGCATTTCATAGTACTGTATTTCTTTCTCATCCATTGAGTGACACGGCAACTTTTAAAATGTTCGGTTATACTGACATGTACTGTAGGATTGGACACTGGCAAACTGTAAAATCATAAGCGAACCTCTAGTATAACTCGTTCAGCACTCAGCTCTACACCTGGTATGCACACAGTGGTGTCACTAGGTTCGATGCTGCAGCCACCTGACCTTTACTTGGCATTTCTCCTATTCATCAGTATGTACATCGGTGTACAGTTGATGGAGCAGTACATGCACAGTAGTCAGGCTATGAAGTTAGGGTGTTCCAATACTGTTTACAGGGTGTTGGGCTCTGCACTCTGTGCTGGTTCTGCAGGTGGGAAAGGAGGGGGGGGGGGGGGCGACTGTAGGGGAC
>NW_017307403.1:326503-335433 GCF_000935625.1 Nanorana parkeri | reverse complement strand
ACATTAGTGGCAGAGGTGTGCTGGGGGGGAGTTGGTGGTAGAGGTTTGCTGGAGAATCATTGATGGCAGATGTGTACCCTCTCTGGCCACCAATGTGTGGGAAGGGGTGGGGTTAATCCACTGGTCACCAGTGCCATGGGAAAGGAGGTTCTTGTTCACACTGATGCAGATGCTGGGAGGGGGAATTCTTCCTCTAAGGGAATTATTTCACCCATTGACCACAGTCGGCACTCATTTTTTCCCATCAAGACCTTAACATTTTTGCCCCCCATTTACCAGCAGAGCGGACTATGTTACATACCGCTGACCTTTGCACTTTGTTTCTTGTGCTGTGTGTTCTACTCCTGATCCTTGTATTCAAAAGCTATGTCATACATTACGTGCTGTGCAGTAATTGACATACTCTTCACCACAATATTTATTGTCCCAACAGTTGCTATGTAGTCCCCAACTATTTTAATGAAGTTCTTCTAAAGTAGAATCAAAGTGTTTGCTGTCTGCCTATATTCTTTGTAGAGGAAGGCATGTCTTATAAGACTTTTAAATCCTTTTTGCTGAGGGATATGTATGTCTGTAAGACACTCATTTGTGCAACTGTAATTTTAGTATTTTGTGAGTACATGGAATGCTGTGTATATACTGTATGTAGGCTCACACTTTATTAGGCCACATCCAATATTCAGCATAATTTAACCACACCCACTTTTCAATACTCTGCTATGTGAACTTCATGCCCCTATCTCCCTAAAGTGTCCTTTGTTCTCAAGTTCTAAAGTTAGGAGTTATGGAGGACATATCTCCTACTTCCAGCTTTGAGGCAGGTGAGGTATCACAGGAATATGCTCCTAATGAGGGTTTTAATTTCTTCTCAAATTCTCTGTCCATTTTACACAGCTAACTCTATAGTTAAGGGCATGACTGAAAGACAAGACGTATAGGAGATCTCCTTGGACCAGATAGTTCCTGGAGCTACCCCTTAAGTCTATGCGCATGAGTTCCTTCGCCCTTTCACTTGACGTGAATTCCTTTTACTGAGCTGTCTCCAGATCTGGGGTCTACATCTGAATCCCCAGGTCAGACAGTTCCTGCTTCATCAGGGAATACTCCAGAGAGTCGGCTTCCTAACCAGATTTCCACGGGACAGCACCCTTTGTGCATTAGGCACACTATCTTAGGAAGGGCCTTGGAGGAGAGCTCAGCATCGTCAGCATTGTCAGTGTGTGTGTGTGTATCCTTGATGCTGTCTGTCCCTGGTGCTTTTGTGGCTGGGGTTTGCCTCTTGAAGAGTCCCTGTCAGGGCCCTTTCTTTTTCCTGCCTCTCATTAGCTGACTGTCCTTAGCCCTGTGGCTAAGACTCCTGCCCCTCATTTCTCTGGCTTGGGGCAGGGTAAATTATTCATTGACCATACTTTTCTGTCCATAATTAGGCAGGCTTGCAGAGCTCCTCTGTCTACCCCAGGCCACTTGTAGATATTTGTTGGAGGACATCTGTATCTTGCTCTACTGTTGTTGACTATCTCTCTCGCTGCCTACACTTGTGTGGGATTTCTCTAGACACCTCACTTCTCTTAAGTCAGGCTGACTGCAGGGTCATTCATTTTCTGTTGATATATCATGCGTTGAGGTTTCTACAGCATGTGTTGCCTCACTGGGGATTGGGATGTCTGGTCAGGCTATCTTCTTTTCCTGATTTCTAGGTTTAGGGGTTTAAAGCTGCACTCCGGGCATAAAAAGTCATTGCACCTAAAAATGTACAGTCAGTGCATGCGGATTAGTGTCTTATGTGTGCCTGTGGTAGGGGTTTTCTTTAAAGGAGAACTATGGGGTCAGTGTTTTTCCCCATAGTTCTGCTAAGGGTAACGGGAGGACACAAACTAGCGTCCTCCCGTCACCCAAAGCTCAGTATACGGCGAGCTACAGCTCGCCGTATACTGAGATGCCGCAGCCGGAACGGATCCCGACAAGTCTGTCTGAATTCACCCAGCTGCGTGAGTGACAGCTGGCTCTGGCCATGCAGAGTCAGCTGTACCCACCCCCTCCCCCGTCCGTTCCGCCAGTCAGCGCTGGAGGATTGGGGAGGGGGGAATCCCTGCAGGGAGCCGTGAGTGACAGTCACGGCTCTCTGCAGGGATAGACCGAGAAGTGAGCGAGCGCCGGTATGTGTTCGCTCACTTCCCGATCTACTGAGCCGACGTGTGACAGTTTCATTGTCACAGGTCGGCTCAGATTGTGAGGCTGAGTGAAAATCACTCGCCTCATAATTCTCCTTTTAATAAAGGTGATGGGACGAAAAGTGTTTTTTTTTTGAGCCAGCTATATTGACAACAACTAGAGAAAACCCTAAAAGTGAGGCGCCATCTGTCATATATTGTTTTCTTTCTTTCTTTCTTATTTATTTTTAAATTGAGAGGGTTTTATCGAGAAAGGAATCAGACAAAGCAAAGTCAGGCACACGGCTATGTTTCAGCCATTTGACCATAACCAGATAAAGTAAATGACTTGTAATGGTTCTCAAAACTAAAAGTACTTTAGTTGTATCGTTCTGTTGTGGACAATTTCTATCTAGTAATGGTGAGCTAGAAGTTTAAACTAATGAAATGACAAGACTATGCATTCAAAGCAGATGGGAGTTTCTGTTCTCCCGGTTCAAAAGACCTGTTCTGTAGGATGCTAAGCCTCCAAATGGATTGAGTGAAAAATACTTTTCTTTACACATAGTTACAGCTATATGTACTTATATACTTATTGGTGGATATAAATACAATAGATGGTTTTGTCTTTTGATATATTTGCTCAATGTGTTCTATATATGTGATCCGTATGTTCCATCTGTGGCTTCTTCCTTGCCCTTTTCCTCCAGACCCTGTCTGGTTACATGACCCCTGTAGGAAACGACATGACAAGCTTGCCAGAAATACGGCGTGTGAGTAAACCCTTGTTTAGTAGTCCCATCCTGGCATGCCACACATATCTGCATGCACACTTGACTGCTATCACCTATAGTCTACTTCACATAGTTTTCACTTAGTTTATAAAGTATGTAAATTTTTTAAAATTGTATTTGTTATTGAGGGATAGATGGCTTACTGCGTGATTATGAGCATATTTCCTCCATAAGGAAAGACCCGTAAAGCTTTTATTAAAGTGTTTTTTTCCACCTATACTAAAAGCTTAATGGAATGCGGATCTATCAATGAATTTATTGCATGACTTTTTTTTTTTTTTTTTTCTGAAAATGGCAGCATGGAGTGGCTCATCTCTGTGTAATTATTACAGATCAATTTTCTCCTGCAGGTGCATGTTTCTTTTTAAACAATAACATTTAATCTCCATCCACACCTATATTTTAAGTGTGAATAGGGATTCCAGTGTCACGAACTTGCAATTTCCTGCAGCAGGAATCCCTAATCTGCCGTTTAGATGCAGCAACTGTCACCCATTCAAATTTCTGCTGCAAGAAATCACAGTCATGCCACACAAATCCCTAACTGCACCTAAAATATAGGTGTGAATGGAGCCTTAGGGTGTATGTTTCATTATTATGCCCCCTGCTAAAGGGAAACCAAATAGTGAACATATTACTACCAGAGACTGTGTAGGATATGACAGTAGAGCCAGGAAGTTGGCAATGTTTAATTTTCTAGAATGTCCTGTAAATATTACTAGTCCCAGGAAGCTGGTGTTGTACAACTTGGAATATGAGACCTACATCACTATACCAGCAGTTTCCAGGCTAGGACCACACAATGGAACTTCACAGGTTTGTAACACATCGCATCATCTCAGGTTCAGGTTCTTGACCCTTTACCTAAAAAGTCGGCATTCTATATAGGAATTAACCTATTTCACTCCTGGAAGTAGGCACTGTATTTAAAGTGTATCTAAAAACAAAGTTCCTTAAGTTATCAGCTCTCTAGGCTTTGGTCAGGATCAACAGGAATTATTTTGTACTTATTGAGCAGATATAACAAAACATTTTCAACTGTATATTTAGCAAATGAAAGTAGAGCAAATAAGAGAAATTAATTGTTAAAGTGACATTAAACCCTCAGATTTTTTAACATAAACCAATACTGTAATGTGCGCCTTACTGTAATCCATGGTAGTTTCCCTTCTCTTTGATGCTCTTCCTTTTAAATCTGTATCTTTTCTCATGCTCGGAGAGAACTTCCCTTTTCAGCTCAGGGCCTCTTCCTGTAGTGCTGGCTCAGGTTACAGCCTATAGAAACGTATACACAGACACCGTTTGAGACCAGGCAGTCTGCTGAAAAGGGAAGTTCTCTCCAAGCATGAGAACAGATACAGATTTAAAAGGAAGAGCATCAAAGAGAAGGGAAACTACCATGGATTACAGTAAGGCGCACATTACAGTATTGTTTTATGTTAAAAAAATCTGAGGGTTTAATGTCACTTTAAGGTTTACTTAAACACGTTAACTCCGCAATATTTCATTCTCAGAGCGGGCTATAGACATGTTTTTTCTGCTAGAAGGCACATATTGGGTGCAGTCATATCACTTGGAAAAAGTAAGGTTTTCTGCAATATACAGTGCAATTGTTGGCTCTTAACTTTCAAAACAAGCTGCCCAGTCCTTTTTTATTGGCCATCACCTATCTAAAAGGATCGATTTGTAATTACTGCCAAGTTACACAACCTCCCACAAGATTTGGCTAATAATCTTGTTTAGAGCCTATTTAACTGGCTGCAAGTATCAATCAACGGCGTAGAAAATGTATCTGAAGAGCCTATTGGTCTTAATTGTTTGCGCTGGGTTCAAATTGACTGTTCTAAATAGAGAAAAAAAATCTTAGACTTCTGGGGACTTCTTTTCGAAACTGGAGGATCTAGGTAATGACTACGCATTGCGACTACCCCAATTTGAATGGACAACTATGTAAAAAGCTGTTTACTGAAAATTTACAAGGGTTTTGTGCATAAGTTATGACAGTCAGGGCTAAAACTGAAATTAAAAAGCAACTTTTCAGTCCGTTTAAAATATGACGCATTGCATATTAATATTTTGTGTTCTAAGTTGATGAGAGCTGTTGGCTGCTGCTTATGATTTCCAGACTTTTCTTTTTTTTTTAATATAAAGTCTATTGTTTGCAGAACTCAATAACTCAAACCTGAAATGTATGCACAACTAAATTAGCAGTGAATCAACTCTTATGAAATGGCTTAGTCTGAAGTTTGTCAGACAAATCACAGCCTAAAGGAAACGTAAATTGACTCAAACATTCTATTTTCCTAGAATTTACCTAAAAGGAGTACTTGGGTTAATTTATTTTTTCATCTGCTTATTTCGCATGATGCACTAGACTAAGGTTCTGCATAGGGATGCACAGATACTTTTCGAATACCAGTGCCGATACTTGGCATTTTCATGAGAACTACCAGGGTTGCAGCGGTTGCAGCTGGGACCTGGCTCTGGCGCTTCACCACTGTCCTGAAATCATTAGTCTGTATTGTTTTAGAAAAACTGTCACATGACAATAAACAAAAATGTATCAGTACTCGTACTTCTAAGTACTAGGCAAGTACCAGTACTCGTACTCGCAAAACTGGTATCTGTGCAACCCTTTATTTATATTTATAAAAACAAAATCGTACATTAAAACAGAGATGTACAAATCCCAGGAGCTCCGTGTGCTCCTTACAAATCACAGCTGCCTCCTAACTTTTGTATTTTTCCCTAATGTAGTCTCGGAGCTCAAAAGTATCTGTACATGTACTTGTTCTTGTACCGAGTACTGTACTTGGTATCTGTGCAACCCTAATTCTGCAAAATATGTTTAGCAATGTTGCGTGTTTAAAGTTTCACCTTAGTTCCTATAACTCGGAGAAATCATTTATGTCCTTTTCTGTTTCTTATAACATTCCCAGGAAACAACAGGTGGGCAGTTATGGAGCATCTGAAATAGTTTGAGTAATGATGTAGACTACAAAGGGAGTGAGTGATGTGAGATGCGTGTCATGATTTCATAAAAACAAAATCACTCTTTATGATTTTAGAGCACTGTTCTATTGTTGAGAAAGGCTGCATTATCCTAAAGCCCATGTTTCTTTTAGACGCCTAAGGCTTTTTAAGTGGACTTCATAAATAGGGCAATGGCGATTGTAATACAAGAACCTTCAAAGTTATGAGCTTACATGGCTAGATTAGCCGCTTTCCCTTGATCTATGGACATAGCAGAACATGCCATCTGTGTTAATTTTACAGTCTGGTAATGAATAGTGATGTGTTCCCCTTTCAGGACAGCTCAAGCTCTGTTGGATCTGGAGAATTTACTGGGGTAAAGGAACTAGACGAAATCAGCCATGAAATTGCCCAGTTGCAGAGGTGAGTGGTAATATTCTGAGTTTCTGATCACTATCACACCACTGCTAAATTGTAACAGCAATTTTCTCAAATTATTTACTAATTTTTAAGGTTTGATATTTCACACCAATTAAGTCCCCAAGAAAAAGGATCTCTGTGGAAAGCTGTTACTGTTGTGTTATTGTTTTTTTTTTTTTTTGAGGGCCTTTTCTCACAGAACTACAGTTCCATTTTTTGAAAAATGATTTCTTGTTGCTGAAATGTGCAAATGTATTACTTTTATAAATGAGGACTGACCCATTTTTAATATGAGTGAATGTAAACACTTGAATTACGAATATAAGTATTACAAATATTGATGCAAACTGAATACAGACAGCTGATCTAGTGATTTCTTTGTTTTACAGAGAAAAATACGCTCTTGAGCAGGATATCAGGGAAAAGGAAGAGACCATAAGGCATAAGACCACAGAGGTACAGGTATGTAAGAATTTTACAGAAGCCTAGCTTCTGCTTTCCTAAATCTGGCCATACACCTGTAAATTTATTTCGTTCAGCCCGCGAGCTGAATGGAAGGAATTGACGTGATCCGTACATTAACACAAACAGCGTGTCGATCAAGGAAACGCCTCTGTTTGCATTGTATTCTGACAGGTGCCGCCGGCACCTGTCAGAATACCCGATCAGAGTGGGCAGCTCATTGGCTGCCGGCTCTGATCGCACAAGGGTTTTCCAGCAGGCTCCTTTGATCAGCTGATCGAGGAATGCTGGTTGAAAGGGAGCCGACAGCCCCACACACTGTGCGAATTTCGGCCGTCCAGTGTATGGGCACATTTACAAAGTATTTGCCAAGCTGTCGGCAAGATTCAAGCAGCTTCCGTGAAACCCTGTGGCTGTGGATTGGTTTTGTTTTAATCTTGCTGCTTCTAGGATTCTTGTAGACATGATCAGCTGTATAGCCATCCAATCACTCTACACCCCAGGAGTACCGTGTCCCATTGTACTCACATTGCACCCCCCTCTCAGTCCCTGGTACTGGGATGAAAGGGGAGCACAATGAAAATTGGTTAGGAAAAGCTCTACTAACTAGTCAAGGTCACTGAACACAATTTAGTGTAAAAGATCTTGTACAATGGCTAAACTTGGCACAGAAACAAAACGTTTCAAGGAAAAGTGCCATTTTCAGATGTTCAAGCTCTTCTGCAGAAGCACAAATGGGCAACGTAAGGAACAATAATTCAGTGGTTGGCCAGGGGGAACTTGGTGCAGCAGATGAAGGACATTATGCTGATTTTCCTTCCCAATTAGATAATGTCCAGTGGTACCATCAGCTTAAACCTGGCAGGAATCAGTGGGACACTGGTACACACCCATCTACAGTCTGGAAAAGTCTGGTCAAAAATGGTCTTTAAGACTTGCAGGTAAAAGACATACCTCCGACATTGCAACAAGATCATGTCATGTCTAGGCAGGAAAATACAAATACCGGTGCGCAGGTGCCTTAGATTTTACATTTTCAAATATTGTAACAGCAGGCAGTTTGTTCGCCAAAGACCTGGAGAGTGGTGCAAGGATGAGTGTCTGCAGGCAACTGTGAAGCATTGTGGAGATTCCTCACAGGTTTGGGGCTTCATTTGTACAAGTAAAGTTTGGGGATTTGGTCAGTATTAATAGCCCCCTCAATGCTGAAATGTACAGTCGGATACTTAACCATCATGCTATACCGTTAAGAAGGCACAACTTGGTTCCAAATTCATTGAGCAGCAGGATAACGACCCCAAACATACATTCAAATCCTAAAGAACCATCTTCAGAAAAAAAGAACAAGAAAATGCATACTGACAAACTACAATTCTTCTAGGAGAATGTCTGTTGTACAGATCAGACAAGAGTGTCGCTATTTGGCAAGTCACATCAGCTCTATGTTCACAACTTGGGTATGATTTGGGGATGTTTTGCTGTGTCTGGCATGGGGTACCTTGAATCTCTGCAGCGCACAAAAAAATCTCAAGACTATTAAGGACTTCTGAAGTGAAACTTACTGCCCAGTGTTAGAGAGTTATGTCTCAGGTAATGGGCCCTCTACCAGGAGAATGACCCAAAACATAACGCTTAAAAGCACCTAAGAATGCCTAAGGACAAAACATTGAACTATTAAGAAATGGTAGCAATTCCATGGAAGAGTACCAAGAAATGTGTCCTCTAAAATGCAGGTACATCTAGGGTAGACATAGTGATTGGTGTTGCGGGCCTCAAGTGGACTCTTATCTCTCTTACATTTTTTATTAATTTTCCATATATTTTTGTTATAATAAAGAAGTAATTAATACATGTGTAATACAGGCCAATGTATAGAATTAATACAGAATCTGCACTTGTATGTTTTTAGGAGTTGCAGAATGATCTAGACCGGGAAACATCAACATTGCAGGAACTGGAAGCACAAAAGCAAGATGCACAAGACCGGCTAGAGGAAATGGACCAACAGAAAGCAAAATTAAAAGACATGCTGAGTGATGTCAGGCAGAAGTGCCAGGAGGAAGGGCAGATGGTAAATAAGGATGTGCTTTTTCCAGTCTCTCTTATTTGTTCAAGTCTAACTTTGGTTTCT